>NC_056725.1:20856459-20858959 GCF_019279795.1 Protopterus annectens | reverse complement strand
GCATACTGAATTATAGATGCATGCTGTGTGGAGGTATGGAGGTCATTTGTGAAGACTGTGAATAGTAGTGGTCCTGAGATAGAACCCTGTGGGACTCCTATAGTTATGTGCAGCTGAGGAGAGAGAGAATTTTCCCATTTCACAGCTTGGTACCTGTCAGTTAAGTAGCTGTGGAACCAGGTAAGAGTGGAATTTAATAGATGAAATTGGTTTAGTTTTTTTAGCAGGATTTGGTGTGAGACTGTGTCAAATGCTTTGGACATATCCAAAAAAAGAGTTGACACTTGTAGGCCTTCATTTTTTAAATGGTTTACTCTGTTTGTGAAGCAGAGGAGAGCTGTAGTAGTACTATGGGCAGGTCTGAAACCATGCTGAGTAGATGACAGGATGTTGCTGTCTAGGAGATTGTTTAGCATCCGGGTATGGATGCATTTTTCTAGGATTTTGACCAGGGGGGAGAGTAAAGTAATGGGTCTGTAGTTATTAAGTTCAGTGGAGGTCTCGCCTTTATGTATGGGTGTAACATAGGATATTTTCCAGAGTTTGGGCACATAATTTTCAACAATTGATCTGTTTATGAGAGTGGAGACTGGGATAGCAATAGCATCTGCTGCAAGTTTCAAGAAATAGCTGGGGAGTAGGTCGGCTGCTGTTGATGAGGTTTTTAGTTTGGAGAGCATGCTTTTGATTGAAGTGGTGGAAACTGTTTTGAGGGTAAAGCTTGTATTAGTGTTATTTGTCATCTGCAGCAATTGGAGAGACCCCAAAAGTTCCTCACAAAAAGGATAAAGGGACTCCAAAATCTGTCATATGCTGCCAGATTGAAGAAACTCCAGCTCTATTCAGTCGCATACCGTCTGCTCAGAGGTGACATGTGCCTGACATACAAGGCCATGTCCAACCCGGAATTAATGGACATGCTCCACCTCAAAAAATCCAAATCCACCAAAACCACTAGAGCAAGCGACTTAAACCTTAGCACGGATATAAATAGGATGTGCTGGAGGGATAGATTTATCACTCAGAGACTCCCTATGCTGTGGAATAAAATCCTGGTCCATGTGAGGCAGAGCACCTCGCTGGCTCTGTTCAAGAGAAATATTGACCTGTGGATGGGAGATCGTAGGTTTACTCTGGGAATCATCTCTGTGTCACTGCTGGACAGAGGCACAACAAACTAATGGGCACAGTATTTTTTCATATAAGGGGTGGCGTAAGCCACAAAACTTTGGGCTAGGCTTATAAATGCCTTAGGGCAGATAGCCTAGTATAAACCTATGAACCTATGAACCTATTTGTGTTGGGGGGATAGTGAGGAAGGAACTGTCCTGTGATACTAAGGATAGAACTGAGTTCACAAAGTGGGAGTTGAATTGTGTTTCGATGGGAACTTTAGTGTCAGAGGAGGTTGGTTTGGGGGTAGCCATTTGGGTGGATTTTAGTAGCTGGTTTACATTTTTCCAAAATTTTTGCGGGTTGTGTTGGTATTTAGTTTGTAATGTTGTGTAGCAGGATTTTTTGTCCAGCCTAATGCATTTTTTTGCACGGTTGCACAGTTCTTGGTACTTAGTTAGGCTTTGTGTTTCTTTGTTTTTTTTTTATAGTAAAGCGAGGCAGTGTCTCTGGATGAGCCAGGGGTTTGTAGAGGTTCTAACCTTGATTTTGCACAATGGAGCGACAGTGTCTAGGTGTTGTAAAAATATTTTGTTGAAATATGCTACAGCCTGGTCAAGTGGGAGGGTTTTTAGGGGGGGTCCAGTCACAGTTACAGAGTAAAGCGCTGAGGACCTCAGGAGAGAATTTTTTTGTGTTTCTAGTGGATATATAGTTAGTGATTTTGTATATGCTTGTTCTACTACGTATAAAGTATTTTATGTTGTGGTCACTTAAGGTGTCTGGGAGACTGCCTGTGTGAGGGTACAATGTGGGGTTGTTAGTTAGGACCCAGTCAAGGATGGATTCCCTTTTAGATTTTTTATCACATCTAGTTGGAATTTGGACTAGCTGCTGGTAGACATGGAGATTTATTAGATTACTTGGTGGTTCTGATATACAGGTGAACCAATCTAGGTTGAAGTCCCCCAGAATAAGGGTTTCTTGTGAGTATGTGGAAGAACACCAGGATAAGAAGTCTTCAAGGCTGGCAGGTGTATTACCAGGTGGAATATAGATCACAATTGTGATGATGACCTTTTTAGGGTGAAGTTGAAGGTGTGAGATAAGTATGTCCCAATTATTGGGGGAGGGGTAAGGGTTTGGTAATTGATGGACAGTTAAGTTGGACTTGTACAGTAAGGCAGTTCCACCCCCTTTACGAAGTGGTCTGTCTTGTCTAATGATATTGTAGCCGGTAGGGAGAACTTCTGAGTTAGCTATGTTTTTATTTAGCCAAGTTTCTGTTAAAGCAACTATGTCTGGGGAGTAGTGTGCTGTTGTGGCCTGGATTTCAGTTATTTTATTTTTGATACTTCTAATATTAATATTTAGCATTAAAAGATGG
>NC_056725.1:20833959-20848959 GCF_019279795.1 Protopterus annectens | reverse complement strand
GGAAACAATTAGGGCTTTGGAGTGTTAAACTGAAGAAGGGATAGGATAATATCTACAGATGTCACAGTATTGAACAGTTTTGGCATTTTGTGAAGTAAAAGTATTTGTATTTTAATAAGTGTTGGCACTTAGTAGTATCAGGTTACCCAGGGCTTGAACAGGAGCAGACCCAACAGTCTTTAAGAAATTCTTTTAGTCCAATTTTGAAGATATGTAGGGTGTCTGATGATCTTAATATAAGGGCAATTGAGTTTCATGGTTTGGCAATACAATTTGAGAATGTTTGACTTTTGAATGTTGAGGAGTGCTTGTAAAAAGGCTACTTTATTGATTTATTTTCTTTTATTTATCATTTGTTAACTGGGAAAGTCTGACTTGGAACAAAGCCAATTTTCAGCGGAGGCCCAGGGAGAAAGGCTCCAGATGCATGTCTTTGTAATGTGGGAGGAAACCCACACTAACACAGGGAGGACATGCAGACTTCACACAGAAGGCACCACAGCCGAGAATCAAACCGGAGAACCTCTTGCTGTGAGGCGACAACGCTACCGCTGCACCACTGTGCCGTATTTCCCCTTGCTAGTTCCCACCCTTAGGCCTTGTATCTCTTTCCAAGGTCAATCATACTAAGGGTGAATTTATAAATACCCATGAAGCTCTCCAGCTACTTTTTACAGGCAGTGTGCCACATTGCTTAACCTGGAAAGGGACTTCCAGACAAGGGGGTAGGCACTGTGTGACAAACATGTCCCTACTCCTTCTCTTATTTATTCGTAGTACATTTAGAGTTCTCCATTACCTCATTAAGCTGAATAGGGACATTTTCCTCTCCTTTTACACCTGTTGTGGAATTCTCTTTGCCAGTGAAAAGTTTTGCTTTAACTGAAAATTCAAGTGATTAGCCAAATTTAACACGCATCTAAGAGTGATGAAACTAAGCTTACAATAAATCACTGAAAAAACTGACTTATTAAGGCTTTTCTTATGACACAGTTCAACAATTTGGGAAATGTTGCAATTATTGTTGCACATTTTATTGTGTATAAGCAATTGTAAAATCTTACTCAAAATGTGACTCTATTGTCAGACACACTGACGTCCCGCTCACCAGGCTGAATAAAGAGTAGGTAACGGTGAGCTGCCTGTCGGGTGCTAGGATTCGCCACATAACGCAAGCACTCAGGTCACTCCAAAACAAATAGAAATATGACTCAGTCATTGTACATGCTGGTGTGAATGACCTGAGACGTACCTCCCTGGACTACATGAAAAGAGACATAGAGGAGCTCTCTGATCATGTAGCCCAGGCTGGTATGACCCTGACCTTGAGCGGCATCTTACCCTCACCTAGAATGATGCCACAGTACAAAGACAAAATGATCGATTTTAACAATTGGCTAAAATTTTGGTGTCATTCAAAGGGGATCCAGTGTCTGTCAGCCTGGGATGACATGCTCGACAAGCCACGTTGCTTCGCTAGGGACGGCTTGCACCTGTCACCACTGGGCTTTCGGATATTGGCAAAGGCTCTTGCCACCCCCATAGTGCCTTTTTTAGGCAAGGCTCAAAAGTCAAACCCACCACTATAGACAGCACAAGGAACAAGAAACTAAGGGTAATGCTGCTTAACGCCAGAAGTCTTAACCTCAAGATGCACGCACTCAAAGCTCTCCTCAGTATGGAGAACATCGATATACGTGCAGTGACAGAAACCTGGTTCATGGCTCCAGAGAGCACCCCAGCACTACCAGGCTATACCTCATATCATGCTTTTCAGCCCCAAAACCCGGACCGAACCACAAAAGGAGGGGGAGTTTCCATATTTATCAAGGATATCCACAACTCCAGGTTAGTGGCATTGCACGAAATATCGGAGACCATCCATGTGCAACTAACAGTGGGCAAGACTGCTTTTCAGTTTATAGCATCCTACAGACCACCCTCTCCAAGTCAGGAATACCACTCGGCTTTCCTGAAAACATTGGAGAACATGAAGATCTCTCCGAACACCATTATATTGGGCGACTTCAACTACCCAAACATTGACTGGGAGCACTACTCAAGCCCCAGCACCTTAGCCCAAAGGTTCCTGGAAATTATAAACTCAAGTGCTATGGAACAACTAGTCACCACTCCCACAAGAGGGGACAACATACTAGACCTGATCATTACCAACATGGGGACTCTATGCTCCACACCAGAAGTATATCCCTCATTGGTAAGATCAGACCATAAATTAATTTCACTGGATGTCCACATCCCAACCATACCCCCAGCCCAGAAAACCACAGTGAAGAACTTCTCAAAAGTGAACTTCTCACTTCTCAAAACCGAAGTGGAATCCTTCAAGGCCCCAGGGCCAGTGGAAACTACGGCCCAAACTGCAGAATCCTATATAAACAAATTCTACGGACATCTCCAGGAATGCATGGATCATGCTATCCCAAACGAAACCAAGACCCAATCATCCAAAGGCAGGCGTCCAGTCTGGTGGACCCCTGCCATAAATAAACTGTACAACAGAAGGAGGAAGCTACTACATGATAGAGCAAAATCCCTAATAGGGAAGGCATCTCTGATCAGTACTAGCAAAAAATTACGATCCCTCATAAAATCCTCCAAGGCCAGCTTCGAGAGAAAAATTGCACAGGACACCAAAGATAATCATAAGGCTTTTTTCAGTTATGTTAGGAACCTGGGATGCAACTCCCAGACTTGTTCTGAGTTGATTCTAAATGACAAAAAATACACTGAACCCACAGACATCGCCAATATCCTGGAAGACAGGTTCAGTGCAAACTTCTCCACCCCACCCCCCAAAAGAGCAAGTATCTATCCCAGCAGAGGGCTGCCTCCCAAACATCTCTGATGCTCAGGTGAAGGCTGCCCTCTCCAAAGCAAAAAACACTGCTTCTATGGGACCAGATGGCGTTCCAGGTTGCGTCCTACATGAAGTCCAAGAGGAACTAATCCCTCAAATAAAACAGCTATACAATCTCAGCCTCACTACAGCATATGTGCCCAAAGAATGGCGTACAGCAACAGTGGTCCCACTCCACAAAGGTTGAGCCTCCACGGACCCTGGAAACTATCGCCCCATGAGCCTGACTAGCTTAGTCTGCAAGGCTATGGAGAGGTTCATCATGGAGCTCATAAACAAAGACATTGGGGACCTACACACACTAGATCCTACCCAGTTCGGCTTTGTCAAGGGCAGATCCTGCCTTTTGAACCTGGTTGACTTCTTCGAAACAGTCACCAAAGCCATAGATGATGGGAAGGTAGTCCACACCGCCTATCTGGACCTTGCAAAGGCATTTGACACAATATCCCACTCGGGCATCATAGATAAGCTATCCAGCTTAAATATGAACCCCTATGTCACAAGATGGGTCGCAAACTGGCTCAAAGACAGAACCCACAGAGTGAGAGTTGCTGGAGCCATGTCAGACTCGAAACCGGTCACAAGTGGTGTCCCACAGGGTTCTGTCCTGGGACCACTCTTGTTCAGTATATACTTTTCCGAGGTACAGGCAAACGTGGGAGGACTATGGCTCACCAAGTTCGCAGATGACTGCAAACTGGGCGCCATAATCGACTCTCCAGCTGACACAAACATCCTTCAAAAAGGTCTCACAGTGACAGATAACTGGTGCCAGCACCATGGTTTAAAGCTAAATGCCAAAAATAGCATAGTCGTACCCTTTCACAAAACAATGTGCCCACAAATTACCACATAGGCAGAAACCCATTAAGTACAGAGAAAGTTATTAGGGACCTGGGGACCCAAGTTGATATCAATCTCTCCTTTGAAAACCACATTGCCAAAGTGGTTAGAAAGATCTTCTACATAGCCCACCTCATCACGAAGGGTTTCACATCTAGATCAAGAGAGGTAATCGTGCCCCTTTATTCATCCCTCATCAGGCCCATCATAGAATACAATGCCCCTTTTGGGATGTACCTTACCCGACACCTGCAGCAATTAGAAAGACCCCAAAAGTATCTCACCAAGAGGATCAAGGGTCTCAAACAGATGCTATATGCTGCTCGGTTAAAAATCCTCCAGCTCTACTCAGTTGCATACTGCCTACTTCGAGGCGATCTATGCCTGACATACAAAGCTATGTCAAATCCAGAATTAATGGACATGCTCCACCTCAGTAAATCTAAATCCCTTAGAGCCACACGCTCGAGGGACTTGAACCTCAGCACACAAATAAATAGAACTTGCTGGAGGGACAGGTTCATAACCCAGAGGCTCCCTTCACTCTGGAATAGAATTCCAGTTCATGTGAGGCAGAGCACCTCACTGAATCTCTTCAAGAAGAATCTCGATAGGTGGATGGGGGATCGTAGGTTTGTCCCAGGGATTACTCCCCTGTCACTATTAGACAGAGGCACAGTAAACTAAACCTTAAAAAGGGCACAGTATACTCAAATCAAGGGGTGGCGTAAGCCATACAGAATCGGGCTAGGCTTAGAATTGCCCCAGGGCAGATAGCCTAGTATGAACCTATGAACCTATGTAGGAAAAGAAAATAATTGTGAATTTTATGTTGGGACTGAGATGAAAACTGGCAGCATTTAAAAATGGCTGTGGATTTGAGGCAGAAAGGCACAGAGTGATTAGCAACTTTTACAATAATTTACAAAAAACATATTTCTCTAGTTTGCATGCAGGAGATTGGATGGCGAGTGTCCTACAAAAGCAGAGGGCAGATAAGGGCAACAGAAGTACAATTAAATCCTATTTCGTAAATGATATTCTGAACAAAAACTTGTGACTGAGGCAGCTGTCACATAGTAACTAGGGCAAAAGCACTCATACTAATTAGGCAGTTACTACCAGTCTACATTTCACAGTTCTAAATTAGGAGGGTCTCTACCATAAAACTGACAGTTTAAGTCAACCTAAAGTAAGTACAGCCACATATTAATGTCCAAAGAGTAACCTTTTAAAAAACAGTATATCCAACAGGCTCCATTTCTTGCCAGGACACAGCAAGTGGTTGGTGGGTGAGATTATGCACCTCAGTTCGCAAGGTGACAGTATATGGGAAAGGAGAAGACAGTAAGTAACTTGAGTCGTTATTGGGCAGCACAGCAGAATTACTGTTATAGTCTGGTTATCGTAATCGGACTGTAAACCACAAAAGGGATAACTATGTGGATGCATGTGCACCAGAACTTATTTGTAGTGCTTTGCCTTTATAGAGATATAGGCTGTAGCACTTTATAAGGTAATAACTGCTGATTCTACAGTAAGAATTCATGGATCACATAAGGACCCACGGACATAACTGGAAGAGTGTGATGGACTTGGAGGTGAGTGGTGAACTGCTTTTGGACTTTATGCTTTTCAGTGACTCCTACACAAATGCCACATTTAAACACAAGGTTACTCATGAGTGCACTTGGTGGAAGAGCACCTTGGTCAAAAGGTCGATCATAGGAATTACAAGGTAACTGAGTCCCAAATCCATTTCCTCCTTGACAGTACCTTCCCTTAGGAACTGCCTCTCACTTCAAGAACAGCTGGAACAGTCATATCAGGGATGAATTAATAAACATGCATTCAGTCGTTCAGTTCCTTTTTAAGGCAAACAATGTCACACTGCTTAACTTTGAGATGAAGTTTGCTACAGAGGAGTAAGCATTGCATGATTGTTTGAGGGAGAAGATTTAGATCTCTGGCCCTAATGTTAGATGGACTGTGTGATTTACTGAGGTACAAGACTTCTTGGACAAAGGGATCCTAAAGGCCTATAATCAAGACACATGTCACCCCTAATGATTCTATACAAAACTGAGTATAGATATAAAACCTATAGTCTTTCTTTATAGTTAAGCTCTTTTAGACCCCTGATTGTTTTAGTTATAAACCTCTGGGATCTTTCCAATCACTTGATATGCTTAGTAAGGTACATTTCAAAATGTAATTTGTACTCATTGATAGGTCTAATTTATACTAGGTACAAGGAGGTTAGGACTTCTTTTGCTCTGGAAGCAATCTAATTTTTCTATAAGTGATATACTGAGTGTTTGGAAATGCTGTTTGGGCAGATGATTTCTTTTAGCCATTTATTTAAATTATTGTAAAATGTTGCCTTAAAACTTAGTGCAATCTTTTCATATTAGAACCACTCTTACAATGTATCCAGTTTGCCTGTCACATTTTTCTTTCTGTTTTGTTACAATATTTTCGTGTTCGTCAAGCTTGTTCGAAGTTGCTAAACCTAAACAAACTGCATACGTGCAAGGCTATACATTGTACATTTAGAAATATTGTCAAGTGACCTTACTGACAAAGTTGTTATTGTGTATCACTAACCTGTGTTCAGGTTCTGGCATGCAGCTTACTTGGAATTCATTTTCCCCAGATACATGTTACAAATACTTATAGGAAAACATTCTGGGTTTATCACACACATTTTTATAATACATATTGGACAACTTGAGTTATCCAATTATTTTTTGAATGACTTTCTGTTGATGATTACAATAGAGTTAGTGTGTTGTATTTATGTGATGCACTATTAACAGCACTGCATATTGGAAAAAAAATAATGCATTTAGGAGAATATGAGTTTACTTCTGTTCTAACTGCAGTGAGAACTTGCAGCTAGTAAACCGTTTAATTTTCTGATTAAATTATTGCTACAGAACATAGAATAGATATATTACCCAAAAATATTTAAGGAAAACTTGTTAAGTGTGATGATACTTCAAGACCTGTGTCTAAATAAGTCACATCTACTGCCTTCTTTGTGTTTCACTAATGGCAGTTCATGCGGAAAAAAGAAAAGAGGATACATATCCATTACTGCAGACATCGTCTCTGATTTCTGTTTATGAGAATTGAGAAATGACACCCTGGTAATCTCAGGCATTTATTTGTCAATATATGTGTGTGTATTTGAATATATCTGTACTACACACACACACACACACACACACACACACACACACACACACACACACACACACACACACACACACACACACACACACACACACACACACCACTACACATCAACTTCTTGTGTCATTGAATATTTAGGTAGAACTTCCTGTTTCATCAATTTTATGTACCATTTGTAAGTTTCTGCTATGCTCAATTTAAGTTTCATTGAAAAAGAATTTCAATGAGTGATTCCCATTGTTGTATTTTTGCTATGGTGAAGTAATTAAATATATCTAAGTGCATTGGTCTTCTGGGATAGAGCTTCCACATAACTGCTTATTTTTTTCAGCCGTGTAATATCTTCATATAGGAAGTAAATACTGGACAGAAAAGAAATACAGCGTGAATCTTTTCCCCCCTTTGACAGCAAATAAGAATGCTTTTGTTTCAGTTTCTTTTTAGTTTCATTAGATGACTGAAATCAATCCAAAGTTGACATTGGAAAGAACAACTAGTCTAGTTTGATTACTTGTGTTGTTAAATTGATGACTTATTTTGTGATTGACTGGATTTTTGATGGGTACAATAAGCTGCACATTTATATGTATGTACTTTTAATGTCCTAGTCTGCTTGTGGTGGTGATGGTAATAGCATGGCAGTGCAAACTTCTCTAGGCCCATTTGCAGTCCTCATGTGATCTACTGCAAACCACAGCAATTCCCAGATAGGCTAGGCAGTACAACCCCTCACACACGTCCAGACTCTCTTCTGGGGTTTTCTAGTAGGGTGCCTCCCCTGGAACCTCTCACCAAGAAGGCACCCTAGGGACATTCTCATAAGGTGTCCAAACCAAAACAATGACAAAGGAACAGTGGTTGCATTGCGAGATCCTTCTGTATTGTCCATTTCTTGAGTCTGTCATGGAGAGTGAGTATAACTACCCAACAGAGGGATCTCAACTGTATCATGTGTATCTCTGCTACCCTGCAGAGGGATCTCACTAGTGCCATGTGTATCTGTTACATAATCTATTCATTCAGTACTCAAATCTCTTAATTATACCAAAGAATGGGGACAGACTGAACATTAAATAGCTTTTGGCTGTCAATGACGGCTCACATAAGTACTCAGTTTTTTCTTATTATCCCATATCACCAAAACCCACACTATTGAGATGAAAATATCGAAGCTTCACTTCTGCAAATGGTCACATCATTGAAGATGACACCAGGGAAAGTAACTACTTAGCCACCATGGACATATTTGCCTGTTTCCCCACTATAGTGCGATCTTGCAGTTGGCATATTTAGTTAGGGGGGTAGTGGGGTGCAGCCCCCCACTTTGGTGGGTTTTAATCACTTCATTGCAGGTTGTCCTGGTGGCCAAGTGGTTACTTTCCCGGTGAATGCTTTTGCTGGTGTACACTTTCACTGAAGTGAAATTTCAAAATGTTTGTCTCAATGATGTGGGTTTCATTTATTTGGGACTTTGATATTCTGAAGAGGACCTGCACAGACATCTAGATATTGGTGTTTGTGCAACTTGCTTTGCAGCATCTGGCTACTTAAAAAAAAATATTCAAAACACATTGCACCTGTTAATGTTCAGTCCAGACAGGATGTCACAATCATAAGTGAGTGGTCACTGCATCCAACATGCAGGAGTCCATGAAACACAGAATACAATAATTTGATAAGCATATCTGCTGTATCACATAAGGGGACTTTCTCACCTACGGTCAGTATACAGGTATCATAATCCTGTCACGCTGCATCAAAGTGCTGGAAAGGTGAGTGATAAATGAATACTCAGCGGAGCAGGAAGCATGGCAGGAGAGGAGCAGCTCATAGTCACATCAGGACGCAGCACACCTGACCTAATGTCTGCAGTCAGGCAGGTAGGGTAGAAGAAACTAGAGATGAGGAAAGAGTCCAATCAGGCATTCTTAGATTTGGGAAAAAAATTACAAGGTCAAAGAAAGATTCTTTGTGTAGTCCTGTAAAGCTTCAAAGTCACTGAAACATTGGTAGAATTAGTGCAGTCTGTATACATATTTATAAACATGATAAAGTTGTTGGAAAGGTTTTAAGGTGACTTTTTTATTAAGAATTTCACATAACAGAGTAAATTTTCTTAATTTTGTTGAAGATGTAGGGGGCTGTATGATGATTTTTAGTATGCATTTTCACAGACTGTTTTAAACAGACATCATAGCTTTAAAACTTCCATTTTGTAATGAGTTAAGGTTACATAAGGTTTGTCAGTTTGTTAGTTACCAGTTCTGATGAAGTCCAGTATGTTAGAAAGGACAAAAGAGCTAAACTGTTTTTTTTTTCTTCTTTTTATGTGTAGATTAATAAAATCCTTGGATTTGTACTTGCCGTCTCCTGAGTTTTTTGAGCTTGTCCAGGATTACGCAGTTTTGGTTTGGGGAAAGCATATCAAAAATCTGCCTTTAGGCAGGTGATGTGGCTTTACAAGCAGATTCTGAACAAGAATTTCATCAAATGATAGGGGAATGGAATGCAAAATTGAAGGTACACAAGATGAAACTGAATAAGTAAAAGTCACAGAAGAATTAAAAGTGAGACAGAATGACATTAAGATATTCAGAAGAGTAATAAGACAGTAAATGGGTCTGAAGAAAGGAAATGGAGACAGGTATGGATTCACTATAATAAATACACACTTGGTTATGGTAGGGAGAGAAGGTGCCGTTGGGTAGAAAAAGTGTCCCACAGGGTGGGTGTGGAACAAAATAAAAATATGGTAAATATGTTGCATTTGTTTGAAATAATTGATTCAGATTGTTATACAGTAGAGAGTGGATTATCCGGAATGTCAATTATCTGAACGCAGCCTTCCAAAATTTTTGGTTAGGAAAAATCATAAATTC
Organism: Protopterus annectens; assembly: GCF_019279795.1. Taxonomy (NCBI): domain Eukaryota; kingdom Metazoa; phylum Chordata; order Ceratodontiformes; family Protopteridae; genus Protopterus; species Protopterus annectens. The sequence goes on along the minus strand of NC_056725.1, from coordinate 20,839,155 downwards.
TGAATATGTAAACATTATACATATTCGCTTGCGTGTGTTTTTTGAGCTTGTAGCATGAAAAATATTTATTTTCCACTGGAATTGCTGAATGGTTGAAAAGTGTATTCCCTGCATGCAGAAAAAAAAAACTTTAGAAGTTTTTTATCGGATTCAATGTATGTTTGATTATCCAAACTACCGTAGGTCCCAATTATCTCTACTATAAGTAAATAAATATTCTTTGAGAGATTTTACAGTATTTATGTACGAAATGTTCTTATGTTGTGATTTAAAATATAGATTTATTAACAACTCCTTGGTGCTTCAGTGAAAGCCCTGCTTCAAACATACCTAGGATTCAGCACCTTATTCACCAGCTTCTTCCAAATGTCATCAAGAAAAGTCTAGGAGAATAATGAGGAATCGGGGTGAATCTAGGCTTTTTTTCAATTTGTACTCTAAGGTCCAGTACTGCCGTCCCCATCCCCCAATTAACCTGTCCTTCCAAATGAAAGCACACACCCACAGATGTTCACACTGCAAGGTAGCCAGCTGCACAAAGATACATTCACATAGTCACTCAAGTTATCACAGTCACGATGACAAAGTAAAAAATAATGGGGTCAAAGGGACAAAAATCAAGAATTTTTTTAAATGGTACTCTAATTCACTTAAAAAAGTTAATTGAACAAAACATTGTGCAGGTCAAAAATATGATGGACATTCTTCAAAACTCTGTAAAGCTGAGGGATATGCTTACTATACATTGTGTAGAAAATGAAGAAAAACAAAAAATATAAAAGAAACCAAACAGCCATTGAGGTAGAAAAGCTCACTAATAATTTCATAATACAAAGATAGATGGAAAGATTAAGTTCCAGCACACTGTGACTTATGCAGTCACTGTACTATAATTTTACTCCCCTTACTGAAGCTAAGAAAACTAAACAGAAGGAACCGAACTACTGATTGTATTAGGCTGTTCATTACTTCAATTCTGCATAGATAAAAAGGTTACAAGCACCTGCAACACTAAAAAAATCCAGCAGCAAGCAATCCCCAGCACAATCATGAATCTTAGGGTCATATACAAAAAAAATAAATTCTCAGCTAAAACAAATAAAATATAGGAAGGACAATAATGACAACCCCACCTACAAAACAATATATCTCAGTAAAGTAACAGAATCTGAACAACTAATATTCAAACAAGCAAGAGGACTGGTCTGCATCATCTGCAACTATATTTCACAGGAAAGCAGCATGCTTGTTAATAGAGCTGCAGAAATAAAGACTTGCCTTTTTAACTCTCTCTCCCCTTCTTCTCCTGTACAGTATCGCTATTTACTTTGCAATTTCAGAATGTCAGTGTTCTTTTTTGTTGGCTGCCCTCCCCACCCAACAATAAAATAATTTGATCATGGACAGCATTATTCAAATAACCCCCCCCCCCCCCCAAGTAAAAACATTTACTAAAAGTAGGTTGTAGGGCTTACTTAAAGAACCACTACAGGCAAATGATGCAAAGCATATATTTTTTATCTTGCCATGAATTACTGCACCTCCCAAAAGTTGCCTTCAACAAAATAAGTACTCATTCTTAATTTTATATATTTTGTATCCTTGTACCCCTCATGGGGGGAGAAATCCTGATTCCTTTGGAAAGCTAAATGTCTCATAATGCACCATGAGAGCAAAGATTGTGAGAATAAGTAGCCCTAGCATTTGTTGTCATACTATCTTCCATCTTCCATTCACGAACATTGGAAAATCTGAAAAAACTGCCAAGTTTGAGAGTCTGGAGATCATGTGTCATTGACTACTCTGCACCGAGTTTTACAAATGTTGTTCTTACTGATGTACTATACATCCTCTGAAAGAAGCTTGCAGAAGTGTCAACAAATTACTCAGATAGAAATTATTTTTTTTTTTTACAAATAACAGTTTTGTAAGTTTCAATTCCTTGCCAAGTTACTCCTCCCATCCCTCCTTCCATGAGCCACAGTCTCACATTTTCCAGGTTGGCTAGATTCAGTCAGTCAACTTTGCATGACAGCAGACATTAAAAAAAAAATCACAGCCTGGTGTGCCACTAAAACTGTTTCCCCATATGTCTCTTCACTTCTAAATAGCATTTCCCAGGAATTATTTCTAATCCAGAACTTAGGCCAATCTATCCACTTCTTAAAATGACCACAGTAAAATATTCAATTTGAATTACATTCTGGCTGTTTAATGGTTATATTTGCACAGTTATTCTGTTATAGCATAACCTAAACCAAGGGTCTGCAACCTTCGCTATCAAAAGAGCCATTTTGGCCCCTCTCCCGCCAAATAAAATTCATTGGGAGCCACAAAACCCATTTGACCCCTAAAATGAAGATAACACAGCATATAAAGTTTTATATATAGTTATTATCCTAAATATAAAAGAACTAAGTTTATAAGAGCAATATTTAGAATCTGTCCCTGTTTTTGTTCCTTTGTTGGGATTGGTGTGTGTGTGTGTGTGTGTGTGTGTGTGTGTGTGTGTGTGTGTGTGTGTGTGTGTGTGTGTGTGTGTGTGTGTGTGTGTGTGTGTGTGTGTGTGTGTGTGTGTGTGTGTGTGTGTGTGTGTGTGTGTGTGTGTGTGTGTGTGTGTGTGTGTGTGATATTGCACTGGGTGGTGCAGTGGTTAACACTGTCACCTCACAGCAAGAGGTTCTGCGGTTTGATTCTCGGCTGGGGTGCCTTCTGTGTGGAGTTTGCATGTTCTCCCTGTGTTCGTGTGTGTTTCCTCCGGGTACTCCAGTTTCCTCCCACATTCCAAAGACATGCATCTGGAGCATTTCTCCCCGGGCCTCCACTGAAAACAGGCTCTGTGGAACCTAGTTGGACTTTCCCGGTCAACAAATGATAAATAAAAAATAAATAAAAAATATTGCTCAACCTCTTAGAACAAGAAATCTGGACAAAGCCATAAATAGTGGGGCACAAAGGCCCAAAAATAGGGACACTTTTTAAATATTGTTCCTACAAACTTAGAAAGTTGATAGAATAACATGTTTTGCATTAGCATGAATTTTCAGAATGGTATAAAGTCTGAAACTCAAATGTCTATTTTTTCTGACTTCAGCCCTCAGTGACTTACCAAAAAAAAAACACAATTTTATGAGAAACAGACCAAAAATATGAGGCAAATGTCAGGACATTCTGCGAAAATCTGCACAGTTGAGAAGTAACTGTGTGTGTAGAAAATGCATGTTAACAGAAACCATGTTATTCTAGCAAGTTTCTGAATTTATAAGACCAATATTTAAAGTCCATCCCTATTTTTTGTTCCTTTGTTCTCCTTTATTTGTGGCTCTGTCCAGATTTCTTTGGTAAGACTTTGAGAGGTATGGAAAGCTTTCAGGAGATGCTGCTGCTGCTGCCAGGGGATCTATTGATTGCTGTGTGTGTGTGGAATGCATGGCAACATAAATTATGTTATTCTAGCAAGCTTCTAAGTTCATAAGAGCAATATTTAAAGTCCATCATTCGATCACTCTCAGTGTGTGTGTGTGTGTCTGTGTGTGTGTGTGTGTGTGTGTATGTGTGTATGTGTGTGTGTCTGTTGTGCAGCAAAGTGGCCATTATTTTTCAAAGCTACAGGGAGCCACTGCAGAAGGGTGGAAGAGCCACATGTGGCTCCAGAGCTGCAGGTTGCAGACCCCTGACCTAAACTATGGTATTTAATGCCAAGCTTTACATAACAATGAAACAGCTCTCATTTTTTTAACAACTACCTCCTAAGCCTCTACTGTAACCCAGTACTTTCTTTTACTATTGCTTTTTGTAGTTTGCCCACTTGCAGAACCAAAACTAGAAAATGACAACTGTGAGAAACACACCAGGCAGAGGGAGAAGGAAAGAAAAGCGGCAATCTTTAATAAATACAAAAAATATACGAGTTAAGCGCTTTGTCCTAAAATGTCGGACTTCATCAGAACTGACAATCTAATAACAACCATCACATTTAGAATAGTCCCAGCACTGAATCCGAACCTATTAAGACAAACAAATATAATTAAACTATTAGGTAATTATTCAATAGACAATCAATAACCCCCTTAAAAGAAATGCACATAAATATGTTTTGAAATAAAAATGTTGGTGTAACATCCCTAAAAAATATATGTACATAAATACCATATAAAATTACCGTTGATACTGATAAAAAGATAATAAATACAATTAACATAAAAACATTAAAAACCTCATACTTGGTTGCACTGATTTTCAGCACACTAGAAATAGAAATGTAATCATTCAACCCAGGGACTTTACCTGCATCTATTCTGAGCTGCCATAACAATTCCCTATATTTAGCACTTGTCTCCCAGGATCCTCCTCTGGGACTAATGGGTACCTGTTCAAGTACAAAAAAAATTATATTTGCTTAACGGACATGTTTTGGCATGTCAACACAATGCATTGGATTCATTTAAATGAGTTGCATCATACATGTGCTCGTAAATATGTTTTCTTAAAAATCTCTCAGTTTTGCCACCATAAAAACTGGTGCAGGCTAAACACAAAGCTAAATACACAACCCCCCTGCTGTTACAATTAAAATGTCCAGTGGACCTAACAGTCAAACCCCTAGCTTCCAAATTAATTTCCCCCCATGTTACTCAAAAATTCACACTGAATACAAAACCCACATTTAAAAGTCCCTAGTTTCCTGCTGCTATGTAAAATGTTGTTGCCAATGTGATTTTCTAACATTTATTTCAAATTCTTTCCCCTTTTCCACACAAAAACAGGAACAGTAGGGATAACATCCTTCAACTGTGAAATGTGGGTGTGACGCCCAGTAATCAAGGAGCCTCAACTCTCACCACTGGCAACAGTAGGAGACGTACACAATAGAAAAATAATAAGTACACACACAGTAAAGTACAATTTCCATTAAGAGCACAGAGAGATCAGTCAGTCTTGGGCTGGTATCTACCTCTTACTCCAGATCCCCAATATGACTCCCCACTGGCGCACCTATAGGGTTGAGATCTCAGCTGAATGGCCAAGCCAAAATCTCTAGTACGCTCTCTGTCCAACCAGTGTTTCGTGTCCCTGCCCAAATAGCTGACACACACACTTTGAGATTTGATTTATATACAAACACACATGCCTGGGAAAGGCTGGCACAGGTTTACTAGCTATGCCCCCTCCTGCCCAGACTATAAGGTAGTTCCA
>NC_056725.1:20791459-20828959 GCF_019279795.1 Protopterus annectens | reverse complement strand
CTGACAATCTTATATGGGTAATTAGCCCCGCTGATGTCAGGAGCTCAGGCTACTGCAAACGAGACAAGAGGTGTGAAACTGTTTTCCATTGTCTTTACTGCAGAGAGAAAGACAACTTACACTGATTCGCAGCTGCTTCCAATGTAGCCATGCCTATAATAGTAAAACAGAGCAATTTGATCAGTCAATAGTTCAAAGGCAGTTGTCACCTCTTTTGACAAATTTACATAACCAGCATCCCAATACTGAAATGCTAAGCTTTAAATGTTTGTTGTTTACACTACTTTACATTTTAAGATGACTTGATTGTAGTATCAAAGATGTCTGCGACTTCTAGAGAAAAGTCAGAAAATATTTTCTTGTAATTCTGGTAAAGTATCAGCACATTTACTGTGTGTGGGTGGGGGTGGGGTCTGTCAATTCCTCTTGGACTACAGAAAGATACTTTGAACAAAGACCTGCAATTTAGCTACTGTTTTGGATGCAGTTGTATAATTCCTTAGAATACTGTAAAACAAGCCCTGAGACACACACAAATGTTACAGACAGTATATAATATGACAATGACTGACACTAATCCCATTATATATCAATGGGATGGGAATTCACCACTACTTCCTTATGTGTACCATGACTCATATAAAGCAGACTTGAAATGGATTATGGGAAAGAGAAAGGCTTCAAGAAAAACAAGATCACATTGACATGTCAAGCCCCACTGACAGTCATTTTGCATATTACAATTTGTTAACACACATCAGAAAACAGAGACAGAGAGAAAATTTAGATTTTTTTTAGTTCTAAGACGGAGCTTTCCTTTAATATAGAATTATTTCATGTACTGCCAATCATTTAGTGGACCGGAGTTCCGCTGTGGCGACCCCTAACCGGGAAAAGCTGAAAGACACAAACAAACATCCAAAATTCACTCATCCATTCATTCATTCTCTGATTAGCTGCTTAATCCAGTACAGCAAATTGCAAGCAGAGGTCTGTCTCAGCACTCAAAGGGTACAAGTCAGAGGAACGAATTCTGAAACCTCTTGCACTTACAAATCATGCACACCTACAGGCAATTAAGAGGGATGCTGGTTCACCTACTGCTTTGGATGTGGGAGAAAAGCAAAAATCCAAGTACATTCTACATAAAAGCACTTAATTTAAGAACCACATTAAACAACTATCTGCTGTGAATCAGCAACACTAATCAAGGCACTCCTGTATTACCATGAACAATTAAGGTTTTTTTTAATTAAACTATAAGGAAACACTGTCTTAAAAAAGCTGTAGTTATGTAAGCAGGCACACAATATGTAGGTTATTTTTAATAAACTGTTGTAGATTCACTGGATTTTTATTTAAATTCATAGCTTCATAGACTGACTACAAGCTAAATAAAAAGGAAACGTGGAGGTATTTGCATCTGGTCCACTAGTACTACACTTTTCGCTGCATATAGAAATATGGTTGCGATCCCTCCATTTTTTTCCCCGGAGTGTCCGGAAATGAAAATAGCACTCCAGTTCTCGATCTTAGACTCCAGAAATTGTACTGCTTCATCAGCACATCTGTGCACTGCCAAAAAAACACCACTGTCTTGTTTGGTTGGTTGCTTGCTGCATTAGGAAAGAGCCAATCAACAAGCTCACAAAGCAAGCAGCCAATCAACAAAAAGACTACCGAGAAGCCAGCAAAAAGCCTGCGAAAATTAAGAAATAAAAAGCATGGCTTTCAGGTACTCATTACCCTTTTTTTCTTTAAAGTGTTAGACTGTGGTTTAGTTTCTTAACCCAAATTGCCCAGAGTGGCTACAGACTCTCTCCAGCTCAATTCGGCTTAGCTATAGTGTGTGGGTATCTTCTGCCTAATTTGCCTGCTCTTCAGTTCTGATTGCAAGATGACAAAGTGGTCAGACAGGACTGTGGTGGTGGATGCACACTTCTTTTCCCTTACTGCTGTGCTACATAGGAACAAATTGAATTTCTGGGCTACTATTTGTTTTTTTACTGCCTGGCTGCTGCTGTGTTAGCCTGTGCTCTGCCTGCACATCATACCAGTAAGCCTGGACTGGAGCTTGCTTTACAGAAAGAGTACTAGTCCCTCAGAGGTAAGTGGAATAAGTGGAATTAAATTTTAAAGATTTTTTTTTTTAGGGTTAGTATGAAATGACCACATTGTTTGATATTTTTGTCTGTTCTCGTATGTTTTAGTTTTCCGGGGAGGACTGAGTAGAGAGTAGAGTGTAAACATGTTTTCTGGGGAGGACTGAAAAGAGAGACTGTTCTCATATGCTTTCTGGGGAGGATTAAGTACACTAAATTTAAAATGAATAACTACTGATGCATTGCCAAGCTTCTTGCAACTTTAGAGTAATGGTTAAAATCTGCTGATGCTCCTATATTTATTGTACTCCTATATTGTGCTAAGAGGTCAGATATGCTTGCTGCAAGTAAATTAGGGTTGAACAGTTTTAAGCATTATATGATGGAAATGTGTTTTATATGTTTGAATATAGCACAGTTTGTCCTTCAAAATAGTCTGTTTTTCATAGTGGCAAATTACATCTTTATAAGAGCGGCACTTTAAATTTGTCCTTTTTAAGTTTTGTTCCAGTTTCTTGTGCTAAGAGGTTAAGGTATGGCTTAATATCATTTGTGGATATTTGTTAAACTTCATATCTTTGCACAGTAAAAACTGTTATTCTAACACCTTACTAAGATTTTAAGTAGCATTTCTGTCTCTAGTGCTATCTAAGTTTCTTGTCTAGGTTGAAAGGTATTATGATGTCTAGAACAGAATTTACAGATTTTTCTCATACTGTGTTGATTTCTAGCAAATGATAGAGGGTTGAAGTTACTAAATATTTTTCTGTTAGGTTTCTATCTTTAAGAAAATGCATGGTAAAGCAACCTGTTCTAGGACTGCAATATTTTAAAATCTCTCTGATTTTTGCGTCTTTGTAGTGCATTCTTTTTGGATTTGCTGTAATTTATTCAAATCAGAACATCTAAATACTTATAACATGCCTAGTTTGTCTCTATGCAAATTATTACTGTTGCTGCCAGAGGGTATTATGATTGCTGAGCTATGTATTTCATCTTTATCATCTTGTTAGCCTACAGTATGTCTAGTTTGTCTTTATGCAAGTTATTATTGTTGCAGCCAGAGAGTATTATGATTGCTGATCTACCGTGCATTTCGTCTTTATCATCTTGTTGGCCCACAGTATATATGAACTTTGTCATGCTGTGTCTAGGCTCAGTTGGATAACTTTGCATCAGGTTCTGCGCAACAGGTGAGGATCTTGACTTGGACATTAATTACTGTTGTTGCTTTAGTGTCTGATCCACAGGTTTTAGTCACAGTTGACTGCCTTCTGTGTGCGTTCTGCTGTCACACCAGGTTCATGTGTGTAACGGTTGCAGAATGTCCCTCAGACAGGAGTTGCTTTTGCTGCCTTTCATTGCTTGACCTCCACTGTTAATTTTTCAGGTGGAATCTAGATAATCTTTCACGTATTTTGTTTTCATTATACCAAGGTATAACGGTCTGGAGATTCACATGTGAATGTGAGCAACTCTGGCTAGTGACTGACACAGGTCCCACCAGACACTGCTGTTGGTCACGTAATACTATCTTGATTTGTATTAATAGCTGTTTTGGTTTATTGTAGTGGTGATGAGCAAGGATCCTGCAAGAATCATGTTCGGGAAAAGGTCAAGTGGATCAGCAGGAGTCTGAAAGTGTGTCTCCTAAGAAGTTATTCTACACTTATAATAAGGTGTGGGAACAAAGCTACTCATGGGTGTGACCTGTTCCAAATGCAGATGCCATGGCAAAGTGCACATTCTGTGGAACAACTTTCACTATAAAGTGGGATGGGGAAAAGGCACTGAAAAGCCATCAGATGTCTGACAAACATTAGCAAAGCCTTCAGCTCCAGAGGAAGAACTTTGTAATGACAAAGTTTATTCAGCCACATAGTGCAACCAGTGAAGCTTCCACAGTGACTGCAGCTGAAGAGACAGCAGTCTATCATGGAGTGAAATGCAGTCACTAATATGTATCCATGGACTATGGAGTTAAGTTGGCACAGGCAGTTTTCCCTAATTCTACTTTGGCTGCAAAATTCAGCTGTAGGAAGACAAAATCTGAGAATATTGAAATGAATGTACTTGCATCTCATTCAGAAGAGCTTCTTCTGCAGGAACTTGTCAATTCCTATTTCTCAGTGGGATCAGATGCAGCCAATTAAAGGGAAAAGAAAAATGTTCCCCTTGGTTATTCAGTACTTCACTCACAGCCATACCACACAACAGAAACATCTGGATTTCTATGAGGATCATAATTAAAGTGCCGAATGCATATTTACAAAAATAAAGGGCAGCCTTGGGCAGAAATTACTAAAAGTACAAAACATTGCCAGCTATGTTCCAGACAATGCCTCGGTTAATTCTGGAAAACACAGATCTGTTTTAAAAGTTTGAAATCTGAGGTGCTCACATCATTGCAGCAAACTGTTTATGTCATGTAAACATAACATTAAACTACTTGGGAAAGATATGTCATTATTGTAAATACTTAAATGTACTAGTTTTATTTACTTACTTTTGTTTTATTTTTATTACAGTTATTCATTTCACCTGATTACTGCATATGTAGTTTTTGCTTATGTTGTATTGCTGCACTGTTTTTCTTGGATTTTGTATATTGCTTACTATGTTATATTTTTATGTTTGTATTGCTGGAGCTTTTCTCCTTGGGTCTCCACTAAAAACGAGCCATTGTCTCAGATGGACTAACAGGGTTAACAAATGTCAAATAAAACTAAATAAATAAATAATAGCCGTGCAAAGCATGCAAGCAAATTGTTTCCAAGGTTTGATGAGGAGACTGGTTTTGAAAGTACATAGTGAGTTTTCAACATCTGCTAAAAAATGGCACTTTCGAAAGACTTCTATTCTTTCCTAGACCAGGACTTTAAGGAAATTAGGCAGCATGTTGTCACAAGGTGGCTGCCTTTGTTCCCAGCTGTAACAAGGCTGGCAGAATGCTGGCCCACTATCAGAAGTTATTTTATTAGTCAAGGGCCTGGGGAGTGTCACCCCCTTAACTGGAGATCTGTGGAGGCAGATGAGGATGGCATCAGTAGGGATACCTCGGAGGCAGAGTGCTACATACATTTCCTGCACTACCTCCTGGAGGTATTCCACAAGTCTATAGCAAAGCTTGAAAGTAACACTCTCTCTGCTCCTGAGTTGTACACAGTGATGAAAAGTCTTACAGGTGAGTTGCAGAGAAGGCTAGACGACCAATTTGTTGGTGCTAACGTTTCATCTGCCTTACAGCACTTTACTCCAGCTGTCACATAGCAGGTCTGTAGGGACTTATGTGATTTTTACAGTAAAGCACTTTGCTACCTACAGAAGTGGCTTGACTGTGATAGTAGTCCCTTTAAAGTTATGCAGGTCCTCAGCCTCTTGTAACTTGGCCAGAACCGCTTACAGTTGCAGACATTTTCAAATTGGACGTGGACATTGAAGCAGTTTACTCAGACTGCTGCATTGCCAGCCCTGTTATAGATGACAGAGGCATCTGTAAGTGATCACAGAGTGACTTTTTTTAGTAAAGCTCCAGACTGCAAAACTCTTTACAGACTGGTGCAGTTTGCCCTATCAATCCCCCCAGCAATAGCTTTGTGGAAAGGGGTTTTTCACTTATGTGAAATGCGTGCATTGAGACAAAAAACAGAATGCTTGTGTCTCTTGTGAAGGGTGAGTTGTATGTCACACTAAAGTTTAACACGAGTTGTTCACAATTTTATTCATTTATAAAAAGTAGCTGGCCAATACTTGAGGCTGTCAGATCAAATGCAAACTATAGCTTCAAGTATAAGCAATGATTTTCCGGCAAGAAAAACTTTATACAATTAGTAGTTTTCCCATGCTTGTTTGTCTTTTCATTCAGTGGTGTCATTTTGATGTACTGTTGTGTGTAGTGAACCCTTACTATACTGCTTTGAATGAATTACTGCTAAATAAAGTTTTTTTTTTTTTTTTTTTTACATCTGAGTAATTGTATTTTTTCCATTTTAGTTAGGCAGCATAGGATGGTGGTTTGCAGGATGACATTGGTGATAAAGAAGAGGAGGATGAGTGTGAGGGCAGCACCAAGGATCAAATGGTGGAAATTGAAAAAGGGTAATTGTGAGGTGATGTTCAGGGAAGACTTAAGACAGGCACTGGGTGGCAGTGAAGAGTTACCGAATAGCTGGGTAACTACAGCAGAGCTAGTAAGAGAGATGGCTACAAAGGTGCTTGGTGTGACATCTGGAAAGAGGAAGGAGGACAAGGAGACCTGGTGGTGGAATGAAGAAGTACAGGAGAGTATACAGAGAAAGAGGTTGGTGAAGAAGAAGTGGGATTGTCAGCGAGATGAAGAAAGTAGACAAGGGTATACGGAGAGGAGGTGCATGGCAAAGAGAGAGGTGGTAAAGGCTAAGGATAAGGCATATGAAAAGTTATATAAAAGGTTGGACACTGAGGAGGGAGAAAAGGACCTGTATCGATTGGCTAGACAGAGGGACCGAGCTAGTAAAGATGTGCAGCAGGTAAGGGTGATAAAGGATAATGAGGGAAACGTACTCACAAGCGAGGAGAGTTTGTTGAGCAAATGGAAAGAGTACTTTGAGGGGCTGATGAATGAAGAGAATGAGGGAGAGAAGGTTGGATGATGTGTGGATAGTGAATCATGAAGTGCAGTGGATTAGCAAGGAGGAAGTAAGGATAGCTATGAAGAGGATGAAGAACGGAAAGGCTGTTGGTCCAGATGACATACCTGTGAAAGCATGGAGGTGTTTAGGTGAAATGGCAGTGGAGTTTTTAACTAGATTGTTTAATGAAATCTTGGAAAGTGAGAGGATGCCTGAGGAATGGAGAAAAAGTGTTTTGGTACCGATTTTTTAAGAATAAGGGTGATGTGCAGAGCTGTAGTAACTACAGAGGGATTAAATTGATCAGTCACAGCATGAAGTTATGGGAAAGAGTAGTGGTTAAGCACCCTTCAAACCAGACACATATGTTCTCTCCAGAACTCTTTCACAAGCTGAAAGCAGTGGTTACAGAACCAGTTCTTGCATTACAAAAAGGAAAATATTTTACACCAGGATCTTTTTGGTACACAGAAATAAGTCAATGTGGAGACTAGTGTTAGAGCTGGCATATATAAATACCTTTCTGAAAGTACACAAATTCAAAATTCTCACCCTGCGGATGGTCCAACCCCTTCTTCCAGATCACTATTTTATGGTGGCTTTACATCTGAAGGATAATTTTCATCAGATGCCAATTGTTCCAAATGTCAGGTTGAACATACAAATGTCTTGTCTCACACCCTCAGGAAGAATGGTCTTCTAGGGCATGTATGATGGACACAGAAAATATTATGGCCTTTCTACTAGAAGACATAGTCCTGACTTATCAGAACATGTTCATGGGTTTCTCTCTTCAAGAATCTGCCTCCACAAGAGAGTTTCTCAAAATTCTAGGCCTCATAGAATCAGTGATCCTCATGACACTAATGGCCAGACTCCATTTGAGAAGGATTCATTGTGAATTAAAAAAAAATATATTGGTTACAGCACTTGTTTCTGCTGGAGTTCCAGGTACCAGTGCTGGATTTTGCAAAATGAGAGTTACAATAGTGGAAGGATCAGATGTCCGTCAATCCAGACCTATCCTTCTCCTTGTATATGTCAGTTCAATCACTCCAGATAGACTCATCAATTTTTGCATGGGGAACAGTGGATTTCAAGTGCAAGGCTAATGGGATCCTTCAGCTGCTACAAAGGACTTAAATGTCAAGGAAATGTTACCAGTGATTCAGACCTTAAAAGTTCTTCACTACGTATGGTCCGCAGGTCCCCTATTATTGGTCAGAGATGACAGCACAGTCATTTGGCACCTGAACAAACAAGGGGTACAAGGTCATACCCTCTGTGATGGTTGTGGTTGGTAATAATGGCCTGGGAGCTAGTCTTACAGCATTTTCTGATGCTTCAGGCCTCATACATCCCATCAGAGCAAAACATAGTGGCAGACAGACTAAGCAGATCCTGGACAGACCCCCACAAGTAGTAACTCAGACAGAGGTCTGCTGGAATTTCTTTCCAGATGTGAGTAACACTTCTAATAGATCTGTTCACCCCCTTTCAAAACACTGTGGTAAAAATTCAATTTGAGACATTCTTGCAGACATGCTTGGAGGACAGCAGAATTATCATTCCCTTGGATGAGAATGTTCCTTTAAGCATTCTACCCTTTACACTGATACCCAAGGTACTCCTGAACATCTGAAGGTTGGGGAGGGGACAAAGGCCCAAAAATAAAGGAGAGTTAAATACTGAGCCTATAAACTTATAAAGTTGTTAGAATAACAGTTTTTGAATTATGTATTTTCCGAAAGATATGAAGTCTGAAACTCAAATGTTTGTCATTATTTTGTACAATTTATTTACATCAATCCTCAATGATTTGCAAGAAAACCACAAATTTCATGAGGCACAAACTATGAGGCAAAAATCTGGCCATTCTGCAACACTCTGGGCAGTTGAGAGGTATGGCATGCACTAATAACACAATACTGTTGATAAAGGGTGACTTTTGGAAGAGAGAGAGAGAGTTAGTTTAAGAAGTTTGCATTTATTAAGGGGTAGAGCTATCCCCAAACTCAAAACATAATGATAAATGACTATTTTCAAATTGCTGCCACCATACAGTGAACCTTGCAACACATTTTAAATGTTTTGATTAAATATATTTTTATGTTAGACCAGTTTTTTTTTGCAATGATATGCCAATATTCCATTTATGTATATTTTTATTGTTAAATGTTTTTCCAGTAATTTAGCTCACTCTTACACAGATTTTGTCATACACTATTGGTTACGGTGTTTGATTTGTTGTAACATATAACCAGCACTGCTGAAGTTCTCTTTTCTAATCGGTGCTTTCTTTACCCGCGTAAAATAAAAGGACGGACAGGACACGAGTTATTTTAAAAGTGAAAATTAAATTCAAACAGTAAACATATCTCTCAACGCAAGAAATCTGAGGAAAGACTGTCAAAATGGGGGGGGGGGGGGCCAAAAAAGGGACATATTTTTAACTATTACTGTTATAAGCTTAGAAAGTTGCTAGAGTAACAGGATTTATTTTAACATACATTTTCTGAAGGATTTGAAGTCTGAAACCTCAAACGTATGTCATTATTTACTGACTTCAGTCCTCAGATCATACCAGTAATTTGTCAAAAAAAACACAGATTTTATAAGGAACAGACCAAAAATATCAGCCGAAAATCTATACAGTTGAGAGGTAATTAACTAGTACAAAGCAAGCAGGGTCCGCGTCCGTAGTCCCATTTGTCAATGTTCCTGGTGCCGGAGTAACAAATTATTCTATATAACTGTCAGGAAAAGTAGTTAAAGTACGTTATTGATTAAGTATGTCTAAGCACTTGGAACCTACATCTCCCAGAATGCTATGTGAGTCAGTTACACATACCTGCAACTATCTGTACCTGTACTGAGGGCTGAAGGCAGGCAGCCAGTAAAACATTCCATTAGCTCTAGTAAACGGCGCTTCATCCGGGTGATTTGTTGCTCGGGACGCGGAGATCCGCGCTCGCTAGTGAAGCATTAATGTTTACCCCGTGATGCGCAATTGTTGGTAGCCAGATGTTAAGGAACGTTTGTAAATGACTTTGGGGAGTGCGTCACGTCTCCCAGAAAAACATTGTCTGTGTTGTTCTTACTTTACACAAAAGAAGACCTAGTTTGTGCAGAACAGTGTTCATTTCTAGACGGATTTTGTGCCTTTAAGTTCCAAGTAAGTTTATTGTTTCTTTTCGTGGTTCTGACAGAAGTTAATGCTGTGGGTTTTCTAATGCATTGTATTGGCAGCTTTCAGGTTATCACCAATATCAGCCCGTGTGTGCAATTTGCTACGACGGAGGTTTAACTGCAAAAAAAAGTTCTGCAAGCTCTACAGTATTTGAAGTTCTAGAGACCCTATTGGAAACTTTTAGTGAAGGGGACATTTGAAATCGCAGTTTGCCAAGAAGAAAGGTTAGCTAGACGATGATTTGGTCTTTTTTTTCTATAGATCCTCTATTTATGGTTTTATATAATATATATATTTAGGTAGTAGCACTAGACAGTTTTTACTTATAACACGTACATTCCTTCATCTGTAGAACCTGATCGTGAGAGTCTTTTGTGAAGGTTGCCTCTGCACCCGATTGCTTATCCGTTAAAAAACAAAAAAGGAAGGAAGGGGGACATGGAAGCAGAACTAGAATTGAACTGTGAGGTGTTATAGGGAGTGGTCTTTTAAGAGTTTAAAGCAGGCAATGGAATGTTGAGTGCTGCTGCTGGTTGATGGACATTTTAATTGTTTTCCACTCAGACTGCGCCTGGTGGGTGGGAACCGTTTTTTGATTGAACAATAACTTTTATCAGTAATGATTAGCTTTCCCTTTACTATAACTTGTGTTTGTATCGTGAATGTTAGCTAAAGATAATCTCCAGTTCGGGTGCTCTTAAATGGTGTTATTTTTAACGTGCACAATAGATTGACGTGCATTATTTTTCAGTAAGCAGCTAATGTTTGTTACTTGGCGATCATAATGCCTTGCTACGGCTTTATAAATCTGAGTTCTGACTGAGACAACGTCACGGAGCTTGCTCACAGTTCTCCCTTTTCCATTAGCAGCAGGATTGTTTTAACGACCAACTTCTTAAGTAATGTGTGACGAGACGACACTTTGTTTTTTCAGCAGTTTCAGTAAGGCCTTAGGCTAACTAAATTAATTGCTATCCGAGATTAAAATGCTATCGTGGATTTGCATCCCTTTGAAGTAGGATCACATACCTCTCAAGTGTACCTCATTATGAGGAACGTTCTTCATTTGGCGTCAAAGTTCCACATTGAAAGGCTCTGTCACACATTCACCAATAGTTTAACTAATATCCATGGTAAATAAAACTGAATCGTACTAATTTGTTAAAAGATCTATTATATAATTAAAATATCACATTTCAACCATCCTATGAGGTTTCTAGATGAAGCTGTTAGTGAGTGTTCCACATTATGAAAGGTTGCGTTCCTCATTTTGGAGATGGAAGGTTGAGAGCTGTGATTTGTTTCCCATGGGAGAGGTGAACCGTAAGTATCCCACAGTGTAAATTTCATTGTTTCCTCTCTGAAATGTGGAACAAATAGACAAACTGTGGAACCCATGCTAAGCGCTGACTTAACATAGTTGAAGTTGTCAAAGTCCTTTTGATGCATTTACCATGGACATCAGTTAAGAACACTCTTTATGATGACCCTTTCACTGTGCAACTGCAAGGAACATGGACTTTTTAAGACCCAAATATGGAACATTCCTCGAAATGGGATGCATACTTGGGTATCTGCTGCAACCTAACCACTTTACCAAAGTAACATTTGTTGTCACTTGCATATTGTAACTCGTGAAGAATTTTCTGTTTCTGAATCTTAAAACTTTCATGTTCTAAGTTGTTTCCCATTAAAAGGATTTGATGATTTCTTTGACTGAACTGAGTTTGTTTTTAAAAGAACTTATTGTAAGTTATGTCACACACTGTGTTTTGTAATGGTTAGAATGCATTCCATATTTTGTCAATTTGTTCCTCATTATAAATGGTAGCGTATTTGTGCTCGACCCTGTGTCTGCCCACCCGGATTATGTTACCCTAACAGGGCTACTTCAACTTGTTGGTTCCCCTAGCTGTATCTCAGGGTGCAGTAGATGTTCGTCGTCTCCCATTGCTGCAGTCCTGACTAATGGGTACTCCGCTGCCCACCATTGGCCCGAATACCAAAGGGCTAGATCTGGCGTCGGTCATGGCGCCCGAGACTGACGTGGTGTCAGTATAAATGCGCATGACCGACGCCATAACATCAGTCTTTCTTGCCGCATGGTCCTGAGCAGAAGCAGAATTTGCAAGTGCCGTTCGGCGTTCTGGAATTGTCGGTTTTCGAGTTTCAGACCGGAGACCAAGTTGGGCTAAGTACCCCATTGGGGACATTTTTCTTTTTGTCTTTTCTTGCCTCAGTATTGACGGATGTCAGAAAAAGTTAATAACTGTATTTCTTGTGGGAAACAGATTCCTCATAGGGATTACCATTCACTCTGCATTCCTTGCTTAGGGCCTGAGCACGACGTTGTTGGGTGTCGCTTTTGTGCTACTTTTAATAAGCGTACTATTAAACGTCGGTTGGACTGTGCTAGGCTGGTGTTTGGTAAACGTTGTAATTACAACATGCCGTCGGATTCTCCGACGACTGGCTCTTCTAAGAAGCGCAAAGAAAAGTCTTTGCGGTCCGAGCAGGATGAGGCGTCCACTCCGGACATCGGTCCTGTAGAACCACTGGCTGCTTCAGTGGCTCTTTCTGACAGTGTACCAGAGTGTCAAGGGGAGCCTTTGTTACTACAGGGGGTGGCTTCTCCTGTGTTAGGCCAGGGTGAGGGTGCTCCTCTGTTGTCTGTGGCTCCCTCTCCTCATAGGGTGGTTAAGCCTCCTCCTTCTCAAGGCAAAGGCCATTCTAAGTCTAAGTCTGCCCTTGCGGGTGCTTTTCCCCAGGGTCCAGCTCCTAGGAAGCACATGTTAAAGATGGCTGAAGATTTGATTACTTTAATTAGGGGTTCCATGCCTCCCCCTGAGAAGAGACCCAGGGTAGGGACAGAGTTGGAGAGTTTGGTTCAGTCTTCCAATGAGTCAGATTCCTCTGTGGAAGACCTTCAGGATTTCCCTCCCTATTCTGATTCGGAGGGTGAGGATGCTTCTCCTCTCGTCCCCTCCAGAAGATTTTTCTTTCTCTGAAACTTTGCATTCCATGAGGTAACATTTCAAATGGGAAGGCCAGGATTATTCTGATTCTCGTAAAAGGCTGAGAGAATTTTTGTTTTTGCCTCAGCACAGGCCCTTGGCTATTCCTCCTGTACTGGATGTTGTTCAGGATGTATTTTCTGAGGCTGCCCTTAACCCAGATTCTCTGCCTCCTGCCCCTGTTAAACCAGATAGATACTACAGGGTTCCGGAAGCTCACAAGTACTTGTTTAAGAGCCCTAGGGCTGATCCAGAAACTATTTCTCGAGGCCCCAAAGGTGTTAAGGCTTCTGTGGTTAAGAATCCAGTTCCTCTGGACAAGGATGCTAGGGCCCTGGATAGGTGAGGTAAAAAACTGTATACCTCTTCTACTTTGGGTATGAGGGCTTTAAATTGTCAGTTTCATATGCTCAGGTATCAGAATTTTTTGTTAAGTCAATTGAAATGTAAAGTTGATGCTTTAGCTGCAGGTATTGACTGTAAGGAGCTTCAGGATTTAGTGCATGCTTCAGACCAGGTTGGTAAGCATTCTTTGCAGTGTGGTTTTGATGCTTTACAAGCTTCTTCCAGGGTGGCTGCTACTAGTTCTGTTGTTCGCAGACATGCCTGGCTTAAATATCAGTCCTTGTCAGAGCATGTTAAAGCTCGAATTATGGATGCTCCTTTGCAATCTGATGTTCTTTTTGGCCCTCCAGTGGAATTAGTTTTAAAAAAAATGGAGGAAAAAGCCAAGTCTATGCAGACGGTTAAGGAATTTTTACAGGTTCAGCCCCCTAAGTTCAATAGGAATTGGCCTGCTAAGGGATGGTCTTTTCCCTCTTCGGATTTTCATTCTAGGGGCAAGTCGAGGCGTAGTAGAGGTAGGGCTTCCTTTCAGGGCCCTGTTACTTCTAGGTCTTTGAGTTCTTCTACCCCTTCTGCTGGGGAGGGCAGGGGTCAGTCCTTTCGGAAGCAGACCCAATGACCTGTGTCTTCAGCTGCCGGACTCTGCTTTGCTGGCAGCTCCTCTGGGCGGAAAACTGGGACTTTTCAAAAGGAATTGGCATTTGGTTACCCAAGACGAATGGGTGTTGGACATTATAACTCGAGGCTACAAATTTTATTTTCACACATTCCCGCCTTTCAAAGGTATGCCGGATGTGCCTCATCAGCAAAGACTGGAAGCACAGGCACAGATTTCTTCTCTGCTCCAGTTGGGAGAAATACAGGAAGTTCCTTCTGCGGAAAGGGGCACAGGGTTTTATTCCCGTCTTTTCTTAGTGCCAAAGAAGGGAAATGCTTGGAGGCCCATTCTGGATTTATCCATTCTAAACACCTTTCTGGAAATTCCGAAATTCAAGATGTTAACACTGCAACAGCTGTTGCCTATGCTGGGCAGGGACCACTGGATGGTGACTTTGGATCTCAAGGAGGCCTATCTTCACATTCCTATCAGGCCCAGTTGCAGGAAATTCCTGAGGTTTCGGACTGGGAATTTGCATTATCAGTTCTCTGCATTGCCCTTTGGCTTATCTACTGCGCCCAGGGTATTCACAAAAGTCCTGGCTCCAGTAATAGCTTTTCTCAGACTAAAAGGAATTCAGATTTATCCTTATCTGGACGATTGTTTGATACTGGCTCAAGGCAAGCACAAACTACTTCGACATCTGCAGTATGTGATGACAGTTTTCAGATGCCTGGGGTATTCTGTGAACGAAATAAAGTCCAGTCTAGTACCCTCACGAGAGATGTGTTTTCTGGGTGTGAGACTGAATACAGCGACTCAGATGGCATTTCTTACCCCGGACAAACAAAGAAATCTTCACCAGTACTTCCTACAGCTATCAGTACTGTCCAGGCTGACTGCAAGGACAGTCCTTCAAGCCTTGGGGTTCATGGCATCTTGCATTCTAGTACTTCCCAATGCCAAACTGCATATGAGGAAGTTACAATGGTATCTCAAAAGCGTTTGGACTCAACACAGCCACGATTTGGACACTGTCATTCGGATTCTTGAAGGAATTTGTGTGGTGGGCTCAGGAATGTCACCTAAACAAGGGACTCTCTGTGACCCAACCAGAGGCAAGTCAGATATTAACGACAGACGCCTCGGAGTCGGCCGGGGTGCTCATTTCAAAGGAAAATGGATTCAAGACCTTTGGCCCCCGGAGTTGCTTCACTTGCATATCAATATGAAGGAGATGCTGGCAGTTCAATTTGCCTTAAAAGCATTCAAGGATCTACTTCGACCGGGACTGGTGTTGATTCGAACAGACAACACAACTGTCATGTGGTACATCAACAAGCAGAGGGGAACTCATTCTTACCCTCTTTGCAGACAAGCAATGCTGTTATGGGAAACTGCTTTGAATCTGCACATCACTCTTCGAGCACAGTTTCTGCCAGGGGTACAGAATTCGTTAGCGGATGTTCTGAGCAGGCAAATGGTGGATCCTCACGAATGGAAGTTGGATCCTCAGGTGTTTCGTCAGTTGACCATGGCTTGGGGAACTCCAGACATAGATCTGTTCGCTTCTCCTCTGAATTTCCAATTACCTCTGTTTTGCACAAGGCTGCTTCATCCGAAAGCCTGGAAAATAGATGCACTATCCTTCAGTTGGAGCAACCTTCACGTGTATGCCTTTCCTCCTCTGCCTCTTCTTCCAAAAGTCCTGTTGAAAGTCAGGAGGGACAAACCGTGCATGATCCTTGTAGCACCGGATTGGCCTCGTCAGCATTGGTACCCTCTGTTGAGGAGCTTAACTCAGGTGGCCCCTTGGCCATTACCACGGATTCCTCACTTATTGTCTCAAGAAAACAATCATTTTCTCAATGTCAGGGTGCAATCCCTCCACCTGACAGCCTGGCGCATTCAGTTTTAGAGAATGAGGGCCTTCAGCTCCCTCAAGTTTTGGATGTTCTTTTGGAAGCTAGGCGTCCTAGTACTCAAAGTTTATGCTGATAAATGGAAGAGATTTTTTCTTTGGAGTTCAGCTGAAGGCTTTGATGTCACATTGCCTGATTTGAGTTGTACTTTGCAATATTTGACTGTTATTGGACAAGGGTTTGTCTTTCTCTTCTGTTAAAGTGCATGCTGCAGCTATTTCTGCTCACTATGATGGTGACCCTCTATTTTCACATCCATTGCTTAAACAGTTTCTTAGAGGGGCAAAGAATATAAGACCCCCACGGAGGGCTCCTACCCCTACTTGGGATCTTAATTTTGTTTTGGAAAAGCTGACTCTTCCTCCTTTTGAACCTGCAGCTACGGCTGACTTGAAGTTGTTGTCTTGGAAGACTGCTTTTTTATTGGCCGTTACTTCTGCTAGAAGGGTATCTGAATTACAGGCTCTCATGGCAGTGGAACCTTTTCTGATTTTTCACCGGGACAGAGTTTCCTTGCGTACTAATCCTACTTTTCTGCCTAAAGTGATTTCTAATGTGGCATTGAACCAATCTATACATTTGCCTACTTTTTATGCTAACCCCCAAACTGAAGGGGAAAAAGTTTTGCATTCTTTGGATGTACATAGGCAGTTACGATATTATTTGTTCAGAACCAAAGTGTTCAGAAGTTCTCAACAGTTGTTTGTTTCGTTTGCCGTGACTTCACGTGGAAAAGCTGTCTCGAAACAAACTATTTCCAAGTGGATTGGCCATTGTATTGCTTTTTGTTATTCTCATCATGGAAAAGAGGTTCCAGTTGGGATCAGGCCTCATTCTACTAGGGCTACGGCCACATCTACTGCTTTTTTAAGAGGGTAGCTACTAAAGACATTCTAGAGGCAGCTACCTGGAGTTCTGTACATACCTTTACAAAGCATTATCATTTGCCTCTTTATTCTAGGTCTAGGGCTGGGTTTGCCACTGCAGTCTTACAGGGCATGTCTGCAGCTCCTCAGGCTATTTAGTTGACCAACCTCCCTTTTTTTCTGTTGCTCTGGGATTCTACCCATTAGTCAGGACTGCAGCAATGGGAGACGACGAACATAGTACAGTTTTGTACCTACCATAAATGTAGATGTTCGAGGATCTCCATTGCTGCAGTCCAATTTTCCCTCCCTCCTTCCCCCTTTTTCTTTTTAGTTTGGGGTTTTTGGGTGGTGTTTTTTTTTTTTTGCATTCTGACGTCTGAGGCAAGAAAGACCGATGTTATGGCGTCGGTCATGCGCATTTATACTGACACCACGTCAGTCTCGGGCGCCATGACCGACGCCAGATCTAGCCCTTTGGTATTCGGGCCGATGGTGGGCAGCGGAGTACCCATTAGTCAGGACTGCAGCAATGGAGGTCCTCGAACATCTACATTTATGGTAGGTACAAAACTGTACTTTTTGGTGACACAGCTGCATATTGGCTTAACAGACTTTGTTAGACAACAGATTGAGAAGCTTAACCAGAAGCTATTTGCACTTTTTCTGTTAACTGAATTAGTTATCTAGTATTACGTCTTGCATACCTTTACCCTTCTGCTCCAATACTATTAAACTGATCCTTTCCAAAGAAGTAATAAATCCTGGACCATTTTTACAATGCCTTTATTGACTTATCCCTTAAGGTATAGGCACACAAAATCACACTTAATAGAAAAGTAAACAAGCCATATTGATATTTTTATTTACATGCATCAAGCATATGTTTTCTTTCTCTTTAACGCTTGTCATTCACTCCAACATTACACACTTTTCAATTCCTACTTTTTCTTAAACTTCACTCCTCCTACTGTTCATTAGTCTGCAAGAATTGTTTCCAGAGTGTTCATTTGTTTCTGTATAATTTGCTCCTTGCCTTTTCTAAAGATCCCATATCCATATTTTTATCTTGTTTATAGTATTCAGTACTTCAGTTACATCTGGTTTAGATTTTGAAACAAACAGCTTGTCAGAAGTAATTCCACCGTGGTTCTTGCCTCTGACCTTTCACGTATATTTTCTCCTAGTTAACCCTTTTCTGTCAGGGAATGCAAATGTTTCCATTGCCCTACTCATAAAATCACAGATGACTCTGTCAGATGCTTTCTTTGCATGAAGACCCACCAACAGTGCAGAACAGCAATTGAAAGTGTCTTGCATCAAATTACTAGGGATAATAGTTGAACACCTAAAAGTTGACCTACGCATTCAACACATCAAAAAAACCTCGCCAAAAACTGGGTGTTCTGTATAGTCATAAACACTTCCATTACTTACTTACCTACACTCTACAATCAAAACTAGAAATTTGTTATAACAAGGTTGCTAGATTTGCTACCAATACCTCATATTCCACCCATCATTGTATACCATTACACTCTAACTGCCTTGAACTTCCACATTATCTTTCCTACTTACAACTGTTCACTTACTACTATACAAAGCATCTACATGTCCTGCCCTTATTTCAGTTTAGTAAATACCAACCCAATAATCTGAGACTAGAGCAACCATTTGCATGACAAGTGTTTCTCTTGTATATTGACGTGTCCAAGTCCATGCCTTTCAGACTGTTCCTAATGTCATATCTTTTCTACATTAGACTGACTTTCTGTTTTTTTCTATATTTGGTGGGGTTTCTGTTTTTTTTTTTTCCTGTATTAGGTGGGTTTTCTGATTTTGTATTTTGGAGTTATTGCTTTTTAGCTGCAAAGAGTATTAATAGAGGTGTGGCCTTTTACTGCACTGGCAGTTCTAGAGTTTCACCCCATCCTAAAATACATATTTGCAATTACTCTTGATGTAGCATGAAACTCTTAGAACTGAGTCAGCTCTGGGCAAGACCAAAATATGTTCCTAGTCACCTATCCTCTCTTACACCTTCAATATCTAATCTCTGTATGCAGGACAATTTAATTTAATTATTTATGGGGATGTAAAAATGTTTGTACAAACATTTCCCATAGGTTACCATTTAACCTGTTGGGTTTCCTTCTCCAAGAACACAAGTAAATCCATTCCCATAAAATATTTTGATTTTTTTTTTTTTTTTGTCTTTCTTCCTTATGCAGTCCCTAAATGTAGTTGAAATGAGTTCTGAATCTTGCTACAGCTTTCCTGTTCTGGTATCTTATTTTCACAATCCCTTCTGCTTTCTCCAGTTTAGTCTGTAGTGATTTTATATTTGTTAATCCTTTCAAATGTATTCTGTTTTTTTTTTTTTTTCAGTCCAAGTATTCTTACCTTATTCTGAAATACCCTCCATTCTGTCTTCAAATCCTCCAACCTTTCTACTAGATTATTTGTTAATAATCAATTTTCATAAAGCTTTCTTTAGATTTTCCAGCCTCTCCCATTTATTTATTTTTTCTTCCTTGACAAATGTAGTGGGAACCACCAGTATGTTTTTTAACCTGAACTAAAATTTGAAGGCGATCTCCTAGACACAGAAGATGTGTCAAAAGACTTAACTAAATAGTTTATTTTTATTTTATTTATTTTACATTTGTTAACCGGGCTAGTCTATCTGGATATATTTCCATTTTCAGTAGAGGCCCGGGGAGAAAAGCTCCACATGTAGACAGGACGGATACAACATAACAAAAAATACATAATAACAGATTAACAAACAGATTAAAAAAGTGGTAGGTCTTTCACTCAAGACAAGAATAATTAATTATATTTTAAGGTATAAACCACATGTTCAACATAATTTCATCTTTGGAATCAAGTAGAGAAAGCATTTATGCTTTTAAAAAGCTGTAACCCTGTCCTGTTCTGCCCAAACTACTGTGTACTTTGTAAAAATAAATAGTGTGTGTGTGTGCTTGCATATATGCACATATACAGTGCAATGAAAAAGTATTTGCCCCTTCCTGATTCCTTATTTTTTTGCATGTTTGTCACACTTAAATCTTTCAGATCAGCAAACAAATTTAAATATTAGACAAAGATAACCCAAGTAAACACAAAATGCAGTTTTAAGTGATATTTTTTTTCCTTAATAAATAAAATCATCCAAACCTACATGGCTCTATGTGAAAAAGTAATTGCCCCCCTTGTTAAACCATGAAGTAACTGTGGTCAATCACATTTTTTGGGAAAGCTGAGTTCAATTTCACTAGCCACACCCAGGCCTGATTACTGCCAGACCAGTTGAATCAAGAGATAAATAGGACCTGTCAGACAAAGTGAAGTAGGCCAAAAGATCCCAAAAAGGTCATCTTGCCGCGATCTAAAAAAATTCTGGAACAGATGAGAAACAAAGTAAGTGTAACATTTTCTAGACTGATAGATGTTAAAGCCATTTCTAAAGCTTTGGGACTCTAGCAAACCACGGTGAGAGCCATTATCCACAAATGGAGAAAACATGGAACATTGGTGAACCTTCCCAGGAGTGGCTGGCATACAGAAATTACCCCAAAAGCGCAGCGACAACTCATCCAAGAGGTCACAAAAGAACCCAGAACAACATCTACAGAACTGCAGGCCTCGCTTGCCTCTGTTAAGGTCAGTGTTCATGACTCCACCATACGAAAGAGACTGGGCAAAAGTATCATGCATGACAGAGTTTCAAGGCGAAAACCACTGCTGACCAAAAAGAACATAAATACTCTTTTGCCAAAAACATCTTTATGATCCCCAAGACTTTTGGGAAAATATTCTGTGGACTGACAAAACTAAAGTTGAACTTTTTGGGAGGTGTGCACCTCGTTAACAGCATTTCAGAAAAAGAACGTCATGTCAACAGTCAAACGTGGTGGTAGTGTGATGGTCTGTGGCTGCTTTTAGACATGGACGACTTGCTGTGATTGATGGAACCATGAATTCTGCTCTCTACCAAAAAACCCTGAAGGAGAATGTCCTGCTTTGTTTGTGACCTCAAGCTGAAACGCACTTGGGTTCTGCAGCAGGGCAATGATCCAGCAAGTCCACCTTTGAATGGCCTAAAAAACAAAATGAAAGTTTTGGAGTGGCCTAGTCAAAGTTTGGACTTGAATCCAATTGAGATGCTGTATCATGACCTTTAAAAAGGTGGTTCATGCTCGGAAACCCTCCAATATGGCTGAATTAAAACAATTCTGCAAAGAAGAGTGGGACAAAATTCCTTAACAGCAATGTGGAAGACTCTCTGCTAGTTATCGCAAATTCTTGATTGCAGTTGTTGCTGCCAAGGGTGGCATAACCAGGTATTGGGTTTAGGGGGCAATTACTTTTTCACATAGGGCCATGTAGGTTTGGATAGTTTTTTTCCTTAATAAATAAAATCATCACTTAAAAACTGCATTTTGTTTACTTAGGTTATCTTTGTCTAATATTTACATTTGTTTGATCTGAAACATTTAAGTGTGAGAAACATGCAAAAAAAAAAAAAAAAAAAAAGAAGTCGGGAAGGGGGCAAATACTTTCATTGCAGTGTGTGTATATATATAATGTATGTAATTTCTCTTAAGGTGTAACATAAAGGTAATATCTACCAGTCCAAATGTCTTCACTTAAAAAAAAAATAAATAAAAAACATCTCTGGTTGCTGCTGCTCTCCTTGGCATTCCTGTGACGTCCCCACTATCTTTGACTATATTCCATTCATAATGTACCAGGAATGTCCCTTGCTGTAGCCTTTTCAGTTCATTTTGCCTGGTTTGTGGTGCTGCATAAACATTACCTAATGTCTGTTTTTCCCCTTGGCAATAAGGGATTATTTTTCTCTTCAGCTGTCACAGTTGCTTTTAAGACGATTTGCATTCAGTGACAGCAATTTACGTGCCATATTCAAACCAGTGGTAACTTTCTCCCCACTTCATTATTTTTCATTCATTCTTAGGACTTGGACCCGCTTGTTGACCATGGTTATGCATCCTGTTGTTTTCTCTCCCACTGAAGTTAACCTTCTGTTTTTCTCTGATGTTGTTCCCCAGTCCATATGTGAAAGTACCTTTTAACTTTGCCTTAGCTGTGTCATATGCACAAACTGTTAATTTCCAATATAAACACAAATAATTAACATACAAGTATATGCAAGAAAAATCCTGAATACTTGTTTCCTTCCTTCATCAGGAAATGAACCATTTCAGCGCTTACCTTGCATATAGCTATGTTACTGCTCTGCTGTTAAATACATTGTCTAATCAAGCCAATAAAAGAACACTTTTTTTTTTTTCAGTCTTTACATTTAACCTTCCCTCCCATTGTAGCTTTGTTTAATATTATCTTGGACTGTCATCTTAATCTGCTTAACACAGCAAGAGGCTCTCCGGTTCAATTCTCAGCTGTAGCGCCTTCTGTGCGGAGTTTGCATGTCCTCCCCGTGGTCGAGTGAACTTTAAAGACATGCAGGTAGGTGTGTGCGTGAGTGAGTGTGCCTTCTTTTGAAGGTTGGGTGCCGGGTTGGCAACTCGACACCATAAAAATTCAGTGCCAATCATAAGCGGACCAGTGATCCACTGTGGCGACCCCTAACTGGGAAAAGCCGAAAGACTGTTTACTGTCATCTTAATCTGCTTGCTTAGGACAAAAATATACTTTGCCAACTACTAAGTAAATGAGCAGCTTCTCTTTCCTGTCTTCTCTTAATTTTGACTTACTACTTTCATAATCCCTTGAATGTGTTCAGACATATTTGCCACTATTGGGCTTATGGCTCTGATAGCTTAGCAAATCCTCTCTGGGCATTTTACAAACTATGTCACTAGCTGGAATTAAATTCTTGGCCAGATATCCCCGTTCCATAAACCTCTTAGTAAGATCTTCATTAAATTGAACATAACCCTCTTCTTTAGAGCATATGCATCTGATCGTCATATATTGGGATTTAGGAATATTTTTAACAATATGTCCTGGATGACAGCTGGATGCATGTAGAAGGGAGTTGGAATGAATTGGCTTTCTATACACTGTGCTCTGAAGGGTACCATCATCTTGTTTGTTAACCATCACATCCAAAAAGGAAATACATTTCCTGTCAAAATTGACTGAAATGGATCCCCCATTTATTTTCATTTAAATATTGCACAAATTCTCCCAAGTATGTAACATCAGATTTCCACACCATCCAGCAGTCATCCAGGAATCTTTTCCAAATGTCAATCTCCTCAATGAATATGTTATGGCTTCTATCATAGATCATGAAATGTTCAATATATCCCATGAAGAGGTCTGCATAAATGGGGGCAAAAGAAGCCCCCATTGCAGTACCCCTCATTTGCAAGTAACATTTACTGTTGGAGAGAGACATTTTTTGTCAGGACATGCTCAGTAAGAGAAAGAAGAAAGGTATTGAAACCGGGACTATATAACTTCAGCTCAGTAAGCCAAAGGTCCAGTGCCAACAGGCCTGCCCAGTGAGGAATGCTAGTATAGAGCGATGCAACATCCAGAGTGCAAAGCAACCATCCATCTTCCAATTGCACATCAGCAATGATGTTTACAAATTCTGTAGTATCTCTGATTGTAGCCCTAACAGCCTGCAAAAGTGGTTTAAGATACTTTGTAAGATATGCAAAAATGGACTTGGGCTCCGTTAATGGCCCCCCTACCTGAAACAATTTGTCACCCAGGTGGATTATGAAGATATTTATGCACTTTGGGCAACACGGAGAGAAATTGTGAAGCTGGCTCCTTAACCTTAAGATGAAAACCATGTTTTGTCATCAGTTATACCCTCATCAGTGGCCAAATCCAAAAGCTCATCAGTTTGTGTTTTAAACGTGGGGTGGGGTCAGTTGGCATGATCATATAGAACATCCTATCTCTAAGCTGTCTGTTGGCCTCAGCCTCATACATAATTCAATAGTGTATCTAAAATTAGATTCACAACCACATTTGGTAGGAACACTAAACAATTGACTAATTTGGTCCAGCAACATTGGTACATTCTGTTATCTGATGAGTATTTGGAGCAAGAAGTAGACAATACATGTATTTTTTCGTTTCGTAGGGGAGTTACTTTAGGTGGACATTTCAATTTCTGTAAAAAAAAAAAAAATCCTTTTTCTAATGCGAAGATCCAGCATACATTGGATGGCACAAGATTATTTGGATGTTTCCCCTGTGAACATTGTAGTTTTTGCAGATATAGCCTCAAAACCAAGGGATTTACTACTAAAAATACCAAGCGTGTTTTTGAGATTCAGACATTTGTCAATTGCAGTAGTAGTTGGGTAGTACATCTGGCTGTTTGCCATTGCTCTGCGTTTATGTTGGACAAACGTCTACATCTCTTAAACTGTGGATTTCTGAACATTTAAGTAATGTAAGAACTAGGGTTGTTACCAATGCTCTTTATAAACATGTATGGGTGTGTCTATATTTGTGTGTGTGTATATACGTATATATATATATATATATATATATATATATATATATATATATATATATAAAAAACTATTAATGGTATCTTCATTTTTGCCTTTGATTTTTGGAACAGTTGGGGGGGGCGTTAATTGCTTGAGATTTTGTATTGGTGATGAGGGTGACTGCCCACATATATAAAGGAACATTATTGGTTGCTTGATTACATTGATAAAGGCTTTTGGCTGAAACCTGTCTGTGTTGAGAATTAGGAGGTTTTGGCCTTCCTAAAATGATTTTGTGTATATTATTATAGATCAGGAACAAGAATAAGACTTAGTCTTGGATCTCCGTAAGGTGCTGGTTGTCTTCATTTTATGTTTCTTGAATTTTGGGCCATTGCACCTGCCGTCCATGCGAAGCTATGCTTGACTTCTGTATGACTTGTTATACCCTATTTTGTTTGTATTATTTCAATTTTTTTGTATAATTTAATGTCATACATTGTCTCATGTTATATGTATGCTTGAAGTCTTTTCTTTTTCAATCTAGAGCTTTTCTCCTTGGGCCTCAATTGAATAGGAGTTTTAACACTGTCAGATTTTCCTGGTAAACAACTGCTAATAATAGCAATAATAATCTTGTATGCTGCCTTAACAGTGCCTCATGTAAATGAGTAACTGTTAAACGTCAGATTAAAAATCACCTACACAAATTTTCCCTTCATTTATTTTAAATCCTGTGTATAACTTCTTTTCTTTTGTATTTTTTTATTTATTTTTCCTACCTATCCCCCTCCCTTTTACACATCCTAGCAATTGCTATTTTCAGTCGGACAATTTTCTAACTACATAATGTACAAATTGACCTTCTGCAGTCATTTTCTATAAGGCTTTCCCTTTTAAATCCTGTGAGGGCTGCTTTGTTGAAATTACAGCTGCTGTGTGTCCTTTAACTATCTAGATGGTCTAAAGTGAAGTTTCCACTGTCCAACTGACCGGTCTAGCAACATAATCAGGCTAACTTAAGTTTTACCCTGGCTGAACCTGTGGTTAACATGGAAAGAACCTATGTTAATATGTCTAAGGAAAAAGCAAAAAAGGAACCTCAGAGAAAAAAAAATAAACAAAGAAGAAATTTATACTGTTAAGATTTTCTCTAAGGAAGAAAGAAAAACAGAAATTAGGTATGGTACACTGTAATTTCACCTTCAGCAGAGGCAAGAGCTTTTGTTTATATAAGCAAAAAGTCGTTTTGTAATATAATTTTTGAAAATGGTCAGGCAATAGAAGTTATGAGTCAATATAATGATAAGGAAGTGTGTACTCTGTGGAATGCTTATGTAGATGAAGCTTTTTTTTCAGAGAACTAAGAAAAACATTCATGTTCCTTTTAGAACAGAAATTGGAAAAGTCTTTGAAAATATATTTCAATAGCATATTTAAAGATGCATTGACGTTTCTAAAGTTTTCGACAATAGGGAATTATGGACTGGGGTTTGGGATTGTAATATTGTACTAAAATTGGAAAATGATAATCATTCATATCCCTAGTGTTATAAATATAGGTGGTCAAAAAGGTGTTAGATATTGGGTCAACCTAAAACTTGTTTCTTCTATGGAAAATCGCATCATTTGATTGTATAAAAGGAAATGTTTTTATTTATGGTGCAGTAGGTCATGATGCAAAAAATGTGAATTAAAATGTTAAAAGTGCAATATGGTAGGTCATAAGTGGATGGATGGTAAAGAAGGGACAGTAGAAATACATGAAGCTAATATGTCTGAACACATTCAAGGGATTATGGAAGTAGTAATTTAGGACAAAACCATGTACAGAAAAACAGAAGAAACGTTTGAAAAACATTGTAGAATAAAGTACCAAAGTTAGTGACAAAGAAAATTATCTGGAATGTAGTTAAAATAAAAGAAGAAATTCTATAGGTAAAAGTGACGAAGAAAGAAAAATTACTGGATTAAACACAAAAGGAGAAAAAAGGGTAAAGGTGTTTAAGAACATTAGTTTTAAGAGAATAGTGGGAAGACTAGCTATTGTAGACTGGTGTAAAAATGTGATAGCGATATAATTATACTAGAAGATACCAAATTTTTTTATGAAAGAAGGATTTCACACAATGTCTGTGGGGTAATGAGATGTACTGGAATTAAGGATGAGATTTGTGTACAGCAACAGCAGTAATTATGAAAGACAGTTAAGGTACTTGATATTACCTTACTATCATTTTAATTGGTAGGATTACGGTTGTTGATGTTGGATGTAGAGGGAGTCTATAGAATAGTTGTATTGAATGCATATGTAACTAGTAAACAGAAGAAAAGTTTGCTTTAATATTGAATCACATTGCTATTAATATTGAAGTGCATTATAGTAGGAGACTTCAGTTGTAACGTGAGAAACAAAAACAAATGGAATGGTGTAATAAAAGTTATAGAAATTCAGATGTGCGAAGTTAAGAATATGGAAGGTCAATTCATGTAGTAAAGGAAGATATAAAACACTGATAGAAATTTTGCTTTTGGAAGGATGCGAAATAAAAAAGGTACATTGGAGACGTTTTTTATTTTTTTTTTCCAGACCATAAAGCTATCTGGATAGAATTCAGAGACCTAGTTAGTACTGTTAAGATAGCAAAAGATCTAAAAAGAATTTAATGAAGTAAAATGGGTAGGTTAGGCTGAAAAAAGAAAGTTAGATTTATGGGAAGATCACATGGAAGTATGGGACAGTTCTAAAGAAAATGGACTGAATGGTGGCTGTCTTTTAAAAACAAAAAATGTTATCAAGGATGGCAAGTGACAAAAGTTTATGGTAAGTTAAATTTTAGAAAATAATGAAAATGACTATTTTAAAAAACAAGAGCTGCATGCAATGAATCAAGAAAAAATAAAAAAACCTGTTAAAATGAAGATATACCTCCTTATTTAAATAAAATAGTTTAAGGAAGACCGTATAATGAGAGAACAAATAGACAAAATGATAGTGCAGAAAACAAGGAAAGAGATTATGTGTGTTGTAGAATATATTAGATATTCTTTGTTCTTTAATATCTTTAAATTAAATATGGAAAGTATGAACTTTCTCTGAGCAAGAAAATATAGATAATAAAAAAACATAAGATTAGAATAACAGGATATAGTGTTAAGACAAGTAAATATATATACAACAGTGGGTCTGCATGGCTTGGAATTGATGTACAAGAATATGACAGTAAGTCAAAAGATGTATTTCATAGGAATATTTAAATGAGTGGTTTAATGGAGAATTTAAATGTAGGGAATTAGTGGAATTTTGTATGGAAAAAAGGTGAGAGAAAATATATTCGAAAGTGGAGGGCCTATTCTTTTGAATAATACTGATTATCAAGTCTATATGAAAATACCACAGAAAAGAATGGAACCAAAACGTAATATTCTGAGACATCCAAAATGGCTGCATATTGAGTAACAGCTTAATTGTAGCTCTCCCAGTGTGAAAACAGAAACATAGCAGAGAAAGCCAGTAGATTTATATTTCTGGGTAAATCTCAGTAACTAGCTAGTAAGTGCACTGCCTTGATGCTAGTAAAAAGAAATGCAGAGGACTTGAAAGAAAATCAGCTACAAAAGGTGAGAAAAAACAGAGAAAAATTATGCAGCTGTTCAGCAAAAAGCAGTGCAAGCTCTAAACATGACTTTCAGTAACATAAAGGAAAGTATATGACAACTGCGCACAGACCTGATTTAAAAAAAAAAAAAAAACACTGAAGTATATCAAACAACTTAACACTGGAAACAATGGAAGAAGCTTTAAATAGATATTCAGATGAGGTAATAAAACTGTAAAAATCGGGTATTTAATAAAAGGCTAGCTGAATATAATAATGCTCAAGAAGAGATGCTTCAAGAAATAATAGTATTAGAGGACAGAACACATAGGGAAAACCTGATTTTTCTGCTGTACCAGAGAAGCTGGATGGAACAGACTATTAATTTTATGAAAGCACAAAGAAGCAACTGGATTGGTACTCCACAACAGCAGTTGTTAATTAAAAGGGCACATTGTGTGTGTGCTCCAAACCTGGCTATGAGGAAAGCAACCTAAACCTTTAATAGTAAAGATGCAATACTACCAGCAGAAGGAGTTGATTTTGACTATAAACTCTGGCAGGAAGACAAAGTACTAAAAGTGGGAGACAGCAGTGTTTATGGAGAATGATTACTCGTATACCAGGCAGAAGAGTAATAAGTTTATTCCACTTCTCAGGGAATTTTGACAAGCAGGTGTGAGATTCAAACTGCTGTACCCAGTTATCTTCAAAATATTTTGACCTATAAGGACAACATGTATTGTGTGAAGTACATGCTAAAGAGGAAATACAAAAGTTTCTTCAACAAAAAGTGACTTGGGAGGAGATTCTGCTTCTTATTCTGGTAGTAAGACCACAGAGAAGGCTGTACCACTGAAACCTTTTCCAATATTTCAATGGAAAATTCTTGAGAGAAGGGGAAAAAGCACAAGAGTCAACTAGAAGAATTGAAAATATATTGGAAATAAAGCAGAGACAGGATTTGGGACATGGAGGTGAACAGGAATAAAACCAGTAACTTGGAAATTGATGTGGGATTTCAAAATGGTTTTATTTGTGAAACATGACAGAAGAAAATATGAAAATAATGGACTCTCTTGGACTTTGTTAAACTTGTGGAGGACTCTAAAGCACATTCCCTACTTTATGTCATTAATGTTTGGAAAAATACTTGAGAGGGGAAGAGGAGGGAGAAAGTAAAGTTTTCTCAATTATTTTTAAGTGTAATGGGGATACTAATGTAAACGGGTGCTCCTGTTTTGTTTTTTCTTTGTTTTCTTTCTCCTTGTTCCGTTTTAAGAAATGTAGGCACTGTAATGTAAAAAAAGTTTTTAAAAAGTTTTGTTGAAAGAGCATGAAAATTTAGTGTGCTTTTTCTCATCCTTGCACAGGGGAATGACTAGATTAAGGTCCTTGGCTAGGTCTAAGAAGCAAGTAAATGAAAAAGAATATTGAATAAAAGTTTTTTTTTCTAGCAAATAATTGTATGTTTAGTAGCAGTTCTGTACCTGGTCCTCATGTCTTCAAGAGACAGTCTGATAGGTAGAAGATAATGTTCTCTGAAAGCAGTCAGGTGTTTACTCTGCTGAGAGAGCTATAAAGATAAGACTAAAACAGCACTTAAAGCACAGGCTACACTACCTTTCTTTTAGGTTAACTGAGATTTGTGAGTGTTGCTGTCAGTTTGGAACATTTGTTCCTGTTACGAGGGTAAAACTTCAATATTTGAAGATAT
This sequence comes from Protopterus annectens, assembly GCF_019279795.1. NCBI lineage: Eukaryota > Metazoa > Chordata > Ceratodontiformes > Protopteridae > Protopterus > Protopterus annectens. The sequence continues at coordinate 20,799,542 of NC_056725.1, read as the reverse complement.
AAATAGTTTTTGTGTGTTGAGTTAATAGGTTTTAAGGGGTATTTGGGTGTGTTTGTTTTTTTGTTTGAGGGCTTTCAGTAAAACAAAAAAGTAAGATGGTGGCATTGGCTCAAATGCGTATGACAAGAAAAAACTCTACAAAAGATGAACCTGCTAAATAGTGTATGCATGTAACGCACAATCTGGAACTAGACATGTAACAAAAATGCTGTTATACAAAAACTGTGGGAAAATTACTTTGTAATGCAATAATGCTTTCTGTAATGTCTAAATGTCAGTGGTCTCGCAGATAAAGTTCATTACTCTTGTATTAAAAACGTACAGTACAAATATCTGTGCTACAGCAGACATGATTGGAAAAAACTGAAGATGTGAATTTGATAAAGAGAGGTTTTTCAGGATGGTTATTTGGTGAAATACCTGGGACAAAGGATAAGAGGAAGACTTGTATTAATTGCAAGAGCACAGCCTACCTTGACCTAGCCAAAGCCTTCAACACTATTCCCCACTCGGGCATAATAGATGAACTCTCCCAGCTAGGAATCAACCCATGTGTTACCAGATGAGTAGCTATCTGGTTGACTTATAGAACCCACTCAGTCAAGATAGGGGAAGCCATCTCTAGTAGTAGACCTGTAACGAGTGGTGTACCTCAAGGATCGGTCTTGGGGCCTCTACTGTTTGGATATACCTTTTTTTTTTGAGGTGGAAGCCAAAACCACTGGTCTGTGGCTGACCGGGTTTGCAGATGACTCTAAGCTGGGCACCATCTTAAATTCCCCTAGTGATGTTAATATCCTCCAAGAGGGCCTTACCCAAACTGGCAGGTGCCAGAAGCATAACCTCAAACTGAATACCAAGAAGTGGCATCCCCACCAATTATCACATTAATAACAATGTGCTAAGCATGCAGTCAGTTGTGAGGTACTTGGGCACCCAGATTGATAGTAACCTGACATTTGACCACCACATTGCCTCCACTGTATGGAAGGCTTTCTACATGGCCGACCTCGTAAATAAGGATATTTCATCCAGGAAAAAGGTCATAACATCCCTGTACCTCCTCCTTTATCAGTCACATTATCGAGTCCAGTGCCTCCTTTGGCATGTGCCTTGCCAAGCACATGCAGCAGTTGAAGAGACCACAGAGGTTTCTGACCAGTAAAATCCAGGGTCTCAAACACCTATCCTATACAGATAAGCTAAAAGCTCTGTTCCTCTACTCTGTCTCTCACAGACTGCTCAGAGGTGACCGGTCTCTGGCATACAAGGCTGTCTCGGATCCAACCTTGATGGAGTTGCTTCATATAAGTCAAACTCCACTCACGCAACCCACATGCAAGGCCTTAACCTGGTCTGTGACATTAATAGAGCTTGATGGTAGGATAGAATTAGACTCCCTCCATCTCAAGCAGAGTACCTTTCTAGCCCTCTTTAATATTTTCACTAATTTACTACATACATCTTGTCCTCTGTCATTCCTTATACAGTATGCCAATGACTCTGCTGTCATTACCATCGCAGACACTCCCTCTGACCTCCACTCTTCCACACAAGCATCCTTTAATTCCATTGAATCCTGGCTCCATGACAAATTAATTCTCAACCCTAAGAAAACTAAGCTGTTACTCTTTCTCCCCAAAAACCTCACTAATCTCAAATTTGCATTTACTGTACTGTACAGCAATAACACATCTATCAGTCGAATCTAGCTTAAAACTGCTAGGAGTCACTATCTATGACGCACCAAAAACTGTGACTCATTTACCACAACAAGAAGTACTTAACTAGCAAGGCAAAATTAACTCTCACATGCATGCCTTCTTCCTAGCCCTATTGTATAGCTGTCACAGTCTTATTAATCTGAACTCCTCATTCCTAACCAAACTCTAATCAACCTACAGTAAGGTGGCTAGATTTGCTGCAAACCATACTTGTCTCACCACTGTCTTTCCCTAAGAAAATTATACTGGCTAGAATTATACCACCAGCTTTTCCTCTTTCAACTTCAGATTATTCACTCAATTCTATACCAGCATTCTTTCTGTCCTAGCCTTACTCCTGTTATCTCTAAATACTCCTCATGTAGGCCTCTGCGTAGCTCTGGCAAAGACCCGCTACAGCTATATAAACCAAAGACCAAAACTGGTTGCAACCTCTACAATTACAATCCTGCCATATCCTGGAACAAACTTCCCTTAGAAATTAGATCCCTTAAGCACCCTAATCAGTTCAAAACAGCCACTAGAGAATATCTAAAAACAAACTGGTCTTGCCTCTGCCCTCATCCTCCCTAAACTATTTTCCCATGCATCAAAGACTCCTGACACCTCCTCCCCTCCCACCTACACACACTCCCTGTATAATTCTCACTAGCCCCTTTCCTTGAGCAGCCTGCAGTCTTGTCTTAGCCTTTCAACCTCCTTTACACATCTGTCTTTCTCTTCACTCTGCTCCTATTCTCTCTCCTATCTTGGAACTATACTAGACAAAATGTCTACAAATTATTGTTTGTAACATGGATATAGAACTATTTATGTATTTCACTTGTATTGGTCTAATGCTCAATTCTTGGCACAGCCTCATTATCAACTACTATTGTAAAACTATACTTGCGTTGTATGTAAGTATTGAATAATTACTGATTTTGCATATAATCTAATTCTCTTATGTAATTCAATTGTATCCCACTGTGAAGCTTTTCTCCCCGGGTCTCTGCTGAAAATGGGCCACTAAGCTCAGTCGGACTAACCAGGTCAACAAATATAAAGAGGAACCTGAACTACTGGATGGAAAACAGAAAATAACCCCCTGGGATCCCACCTGTGTTGTGTCCCTGCTGGACAGGGGACACAAGTGCTGACTTTGAGGGAACATGGGGAAATTTTTGGCTAGGCTTATAAGGCCTCTGGGTCAATAGCCTAGTATCATCCTATGAACCTTAGGGGAGTCCAATAATGGTAGAAGAATGTAAAAAAATATGATAATGGTAGATGTGTTGTACTAAGGGGCTACTGGTAAGGGAGGAGGGTTACACTGGCATATATTTATATTCCACCTAAAACTGCTATAATGGAGCTTGGTAAAATTCTGGGTGAAATAATTGGCTTTCATCAAGGAATATTACTTGTGGGTGGGGACTGGAACTTGATTTACAACAGTGAAGATGTGTCTGGGAGGTCCAAAAGGGAAAATGTAAAAAAAAAAAAAAAAAAAAAAAAAAGTAGGGTAGATTTTTGAAGACATTTTTAAAAATATTTGGCATGGAAGATGTGAACTTAGTAGTAGGAGTTTGGAGTGGATTTACATATTCCTCAAGATACAAAAACTGAGCTAGACTAGACAGAATTTTCATTTCACAGGAAAATTTGTATTAAATTGAAGGTCTTGATACGTACCCAACCCAACGGCTATTTCAGATCATGCGCCAATAATTAAAATAAAAACACAGGGTAATGAAATGAAATGAGACCCTGGCATTTTCCCATCCATCTATTGAAAAGAGAGGAATTTAAGGAATGAGTAATGGAAATTATTCAGGAGCTATTAGAGAAGATAGAAATTTCCTCTGCAAATATAGCTTGAGAGTGGGATAAAATTAAACCAAAGTTTAAAAATAGGGTGGAAATAAAAGAAAGGGAGATATGGTTAAGAAGTAATGAGTAGTATTTAGAGGGACTGACAAATGTTAAGGCATTGCAAAATAGGGGGAATCTCACAGAGCAAGAAGAGGAGCTGCTGCACAATGCTAAACGGCAAAATAAGGGATTAGCTCTCTAATATGCATGAATTTAGAAAGATTGTTGTTGAGCAACTGTTTTTTGATAACTTTAGAGCACAGAAACATTTAGGACTATGACTCGGGCAACAGAAAGTAAAAAGGGCTGTCGCCAAGCTTAAGGAGCCTATAACAAGGAAGATAAGAGATCCTGTAGAAGTATTACAGATATTTCAGGAATTCTGTGAAAGTCTATAATAAACCACACAAATATGGACATCAAGAAAAGGTACAAATGGAAATGTTTATGGAAGAATTAAATATGCCAGTGTTGGAGGTAGATAAGGCTCAATTACAGGATAGAAGGAGAGGAGATAAAAATAGTGGTGTAACCAGTCTACAGGAAAGTCACCAAGAATAATTCCTGTAGCAGTTTTTTTAAGCTAGGAGGGGAAAAAACTGGAAGATATGTAGGTTTTGTTTAACAGTATTTAAGAGAAGTACCAACATCCTAGAAGAAAGTGGTGGTAGCTGTAATACCTAAAGAGGGTAAAGCTCCATGAGATCCACCTTCATACAAACTCATTTCAATACTAAACCATGATCATGAAGTGTTTTATGTCTATAATGGATAAAAGAATGCAAAAATGATGCCAAAAGTGATAGATATGGATGAGTGTGGTATTGTAGCAGGGAGGCAAACCTTCAACAACATTAACAGAACATTGATCCAGAGGGAAGCAGATTTAAGAAAATGCTACTGTTGTTGTTGGGTCTTGATACAGAGTAAGCTGGGACTTTGAGCAGGAAAATGGAAACTTTTGCATTCACTGATAAATTTTATAAGGTTGATTTAGGAGGCTATATGAGGGATTGGAGAAGAAAATTAAAGTGGGTGGGTTCCACTCTGATAATTTCTGCTTGAGCAGAGAAACCAGGCAGAGGTGTCCTCTTTCCCCTTTATTTGCATTCTATTTAGAACCATGGAGCATATTATTATTGATCTCCTAAACAAGGTCATACGCAGTCTTCAAGAACTTGACCCCACCCAGTTCAGATTCGTCAAGGGAAGATCTTGCCTGTTGAACCTGGTTGACTGACTTTGAGACTGTCACCAAGGCCCTGGATGAGGGTAAGTCGGTACATACAGCTTACCTTGACTTGGCCAAGGCCTTTTACACAGTCCTCCACTTGGGCATCATCGAGAAGCTAACGCAACTTGACGTAAATCCCTATCTCATCAGCTGAGTGGCCAACTGGCTCACGAACAGGACTCTCAAAGTCAAAATAGGCGCTTCCACCTCCAATAGCAGATCTGTCTCACTAGTGAAGTTCCCCAGGGATCTGTCCTGGGTCCCCTACTGCTTGACATCTATTTCTCAGAGGTCTAGGCAAAGACAAAAGTCCCGTGGCTGACCAAGTTTGTGGATGATTGTAAGTTGGGTGCTGTCATTGACTCCCCAAATGATGTTAACATACTGCAGGAGGGTCTCATAACAACTAATGGCTGCTGCCAGAGTCATGGCCTCAAGCTAATTGCACAAAAATATATCGTATTACCATTCAGCAAAAACACAGCCATCGTTGATTACCATGTTAACGACAACCCCCTAAGCATACAACCAGTGGCGAGAGACCTGGGTACTCGGGTTGAAAACAATCTCACATTTGACCAGTGTGTAGTGGCAGTGGTCAGAAAAGCCTTTTACTTGTTTCATCTCATAAGTAAAGGGATTACATCCAGAAAAAAGGACGTTATTACCTCTCTATACTCCTCCCTCATTAGACTGAGTATAATGCCCCATTTGGTATGTACCTCTCCAAACATCTGCACCCACTGGAAAAGCCTCAGAAATGACTCGAAAAGAAAATCCTTGGCCTCCCAACACCTGTCCTGTGCGGCAGGCTGAAATCACTGTCACTCTACTCTGTATTGTACTGGTTGCTCAGAGGTGATCTGTGTCTTGCCTGCAAGGCAATCTCGGATACTGCTCTACTAGAGATGCTCCATAACCATAAGTCTAACTCCTCGCACATTTCCCGCTTGAAAGGCCTAAATCTAATATGCAACATCAACAAATAATGACAGGTTTGCCTCCCAGAGGCTGCCCCATCTCTGGAATAGACTTCCCATTCATGACAGAGCACCTCACTGACCCTCTCCAAGGGCAGCCTCGATGAGTGAATGGGAAACCACCGATTTGTCCCAGGGAATTCTACCTGTGTCCCTCATTTACAGGGGCAACCGGTGCTGACTGAGGTTTCTTTTTGGGGATAAACTCTTGGCTAGGCTTGTAAGGGCCCCAGGGCCCTTTGCCATTGATTCATAGCAGGTTACTAGGCTAAGACAATAACGGACTCACAAATTGAAGGATATAATTGATGTGGTAGTCGAGAAAAGTTGGCTGTATTTCCAGATGACGTTATTTTATACCTGATAAAACCAGAAAAGGAAAATACAGTGTTGAGCAATTTGTGACCATTTCAGACCTTTTCAGGATGCAAAATTAATGAAGCTAAAACAAAGGCAGTAGTGGTAAATTATGTACCCACACGGAGTCACTTTATAATCTCAAAATACTGAAAGGTCGAATTTCAATATATCGAGACCATAAAGTCGAATCCACAAAATACCGACAGCCCAAAACCGCGAAACTTCAAATCGGAAACACACACCATACACCACACCACAATACCCACACTACAAAAAAAACACACACAAACATAACACCACACATCTACAAATCGCGAACATGCACCACAATACCCACACTACAAAAAAAAAGAACACAAACATAACGCCACATATCTACAAACCTACACTACAAATAAGCTGGGGGGCAAGTCCCCCCTGCACCCCCCATGTGGGGGCACACCCCCTACTTATATATACTAACTCCGAGATCGCACAAACACTGTAAACTCATACCTGGACATTCTACAGTACCTCGTACACACACACACACACACACACACACACACACACCATACATACAAACACGACCACATCCATTTATTTGCCTACCCTAACCTACACGTACAACTTACAAACACACTCGCACTCAAACACCTACCCAAAACCCTTACAAAACGCTCACTTACCTTAAGTTCCACATAAATCCACACACTAAACTGGACACCATCCACACAGTACACTACACATCACGTAGCATAAAGCTATAACCGCGAATGCGATTATGCACTTTTGCTGTTTTGAAGATTCAGCGTTATGGTTTCGATATACTGAAATTCGACCTTTCAGTATTTCGAGATTATAAAGTGAATCCACCCACACACAAATTGGTTTGGCAATTTCAATATTTATGGAAACATAGTATTTAGGAGTATGCGGTAGCGTCGTCTCCTCTCAGTAAGACATTGTCCTGTTCGATTCTCAGCTAGAGTGTCTTCTGTGCAGAGACATGCATGAATGGGTGTACCTTCATTGAAGGTTGTGCGTCAGGGCCAGCAACTCTGCACGTAAAAATCTACTGCCAATCATTAGCGGACCGGAGTTCCGCTGTGGCGACCCCTAACCGGGAAAAGCCGAAAGACATAAGTATTTAGGAGTATGGATTAAAAATTATAACTTTGTGGAAGCTAAGGATATCTGGGAAAGAGTCTAAACAAAAGATAATATAAAAACTGAGAAATTGGAAGCTCTGTTATATGGATAGTAAGATAAAAGCAGTTAAAATGTTTTTAGTCCCTTTAATCTTATACACGTCAGGCATATCTTTATCAACCAGAGAAGTTGTGGATAGCAATTAATAAAGAGCTGAAGGATTTTTTTTGGTAAGGGAAGACTGCAAGAGTCCAGTAGGATATGTTGATTCTTCTATAGACAAGACTGATTGGGTGGTTACCCAATCTGAAGTGGTATTTCAGAGCTACATAGGTAAGGCTGCTATACATAGTGCAAGCAGAAACCTATAATTCAAATTGGATTTCGGACTGCAGATTGGAGATGGCCTTTCCTGTCAAGGATTGATATCTGAGTACAGGCAAAAATAAGGGGGTCCTTCATGAAAGACGAGCACTGGTAGAGTTTTAGTACAATCTAGAACAGAAGCTGCTGTTCAGAAAAATAATTAGTGGAGCACATAAAATATTGCATTGTAACTGTAAGAATCAATTGGAATAGGTTAGAAAGCATTGAGAAGAGAGATTGGACAAGCAATTCACAAAGAAACAATGGGAAGATATATGGTTGCCTCACAAATAATTTTGGATTTTTGCTTGGAAAATGTTTACATAGATATATCCCAAGCAGCAGGCAAGTGAGTAAATGTCAGGAAAATCCTACTAGGACAGCTGAACTTTTATTTGGGGTTAATCAGAGTCTCTCTAATTTAATGGCAGGTA
>NC_056725.1:20783959-20786459 GCF_019279795.1 Protopterus annectens | reverse complement strand
ACACTAACCAAAGGTGTGGCCTCTGCCTTCCTTCTCCCATTTGTGAAGTAAGGTTGTGCCCTATCATTCCTCAGATTCTCTATCTCCAAGAGACTTGCATCAATTTCTTCCGATCTATATGACCGATTCAAGAATTTCCATTTAAGTTCATTGATTCCTGTCTGAAATCCTTGCTGATCTGAGCTTAACCTGGATACTCTCATAGCTTGGCCTTTTACAATATTGCCAAATATATGATTTGGGTGCATGCTACTCCGATGTAGGTATGTATTCCTATAACAGGTTTTCCTGTGTATACCTGTATTTAGTAAACCATTTGATAGACTCTGTACAAATACATCCAAGTATGATATACATTCATATGACTTGGTCATAGTAAACCTTAGATATTCTGTAGTTGTATTCATATCTTGATGTAGTTCCTTAAGTAGTGCTTCTTCAGCTTTCCAAATGAGAAAGAGATCATCTCAAGCGTGTATAGAAAAGGACATTTTCTTTAAATTTACTTATTTTGAATAAATACTCGCTTCCCAGTCAGCCATAACTAGGTTGGTAAGTAGCACATGAAGTGCCCATAGCTACGCCATCCCTTTGTAAATAAAATTGATTACAAAAAGTGAACACATTGTTCATCAAAACTATTTCCATGAGTTGACAAATAATTTCTATTTTGCTATCTGTATCACGCACCATCTTTCTTTAGGCATCTCCTAATACTAAGTATACCTTCCTTGTTGAATAGTTGTAAAAGGACTGAACATCTAATGTAACTAAAATGTCCCTTCCTTTCTTATATGTACTGAAGGTTTTTTCATACAGAAACATCAAAAATTGTTTAGTGTCCTTTAGAATGTATTCAACCTTATCTACTATGGGTCTCAGTAGGTGTTCTAAATACAGGAGATAGGCTCAGTAATCCATCCCTTCCAGCCACGATAGGTCTCATCGGGGACTGTTTCATGTTTATGTATTTTCGGTATACCTTGTATACATGGAATAGTTGGATGTTCAACATGGAAATATTTATATAATTCTTCATTGATTTTACCTTCGTGTAACATATTTTGCAATTTACTCTCAACATCATTAGATATATTATCCACAGCACGCTTATTAATCTTTTATAAAATCTATCTTCACTTAACATTTTATTCATACTGGCTATATATTTTTCCATGTCCATTATGACAGTCGGTCCACCTTTATCAGCGGGTCTAATCATAATATTCTTATCATTTTTTAATGTCTTAAGGGCTCTTCTTTGTATTGGTCTAAGGTTACCTTGCCATTTCCTGCTCTGGTTAATTCTTTCATTCTCATGTAGGTCATTTTCCACTAATTTGGAAAAAGCATCAATGAGAGGATGTAAGGTCGGGACATATGTGCTTGGTTTTTTAAAAATGTGCTGATCACTTCCACTATTTCCCATTTCAAGTTTTAGTTGTAGATTTCTTGTAAATAATTTTAAATCCATAATATTATCTGAAATATCACTCTTGTTAGAGGAATAAATGTAAGTCCTTTCTCTAACACGTATATTTCATCCTCAGTTAGTATTCTATTGGAGATGTTTCATATCAGGGATTCTTCCCTCCTTGCCACATCTTTTTCAGAGTGGGGCCTACATGATTGAAATCCGCTGTTCTTTTCTTTGGTCGCCCTCTGCTCATCGAGCGGTCTCTCCCCCCCTCCTCCTCTCCAGTGGTCCACAATGGGGAAAGGGGCTGTACGATGAATGTCAGCTTTAGGTGAAGCCTCTCTGCTGATTATATTACCTGTGCTAGTTGTGTCAGACTTATCTGTTCTAACTACATCTATGTATCTATCCAATAGAATACTAACTGAGGATGAAATATACGTGTTAGAGAAAGGACTTACATTTATTCCCTCTAACAAGAGTGATATTTCAGATAATATTATGGATTTAAACAGTGGATTTGGCACACATCTCATATATATTACACTATATATGATGGCGATGAAATAATGGCACTGTAGTATCTAACCAGGCATATCCGATATATATATTCTATGGAACTGGCGTATATATATTTAATGTAAATATATATATATAAGAAATGTGTGTATGTGCACAGGCATAGGGCATATAGTGATAATGTATAATATTCCATGTTGGAACTGTCATACATTGTATATTTATATATATATATAAACATTACCCCTTCTGTTATGTATATCTGTATGCAGGCCTGCGGTATCAATGAATACTTTTCATGTATGAGCTACATATTTCTGTGTGTGTAATAAGTGAACATTTGAATATGATGTTCGTGTATACATCATATGTATATAGTTTATGTATATATAAGATGGTATAGTGGCAAAATATATATATCGTAAACAATTGATATTTCTGTGAATCACTGGAATCGTGTACAAGGGATAGTATATAATGTTATCGTGTGCGCCCGTTGCAATTATATGTATGAGATGTTATATATATATAATGAAACAAAATATATATATATATATATTTATG
>NC_056725.1:20636459-20773959 GCF_019279795.1 Protopterus annectens | reverse complement strand
CCGCCCTGGTCACAGCACCATAACTGCCTTACTATCCTTCCTAGAAACAGTCAATCGAGCCCAAGATTCTGGACTGCTAGTATCCACAGTACTGCTAGATCTCTCTAAAGCTTTTGACACCATTTCCCATAAACACCTTCTCTTTCATCTCACCAACCTTAATCTCTCCCCTAATACTCTATCCTGGTTCTCCAGTTACCTATCAGACAGATCTCAAGCTGTCAGATGCAAGAACTCTACTTCCTCCTCCTTGCCTACACCTACCGGCGTTCCCCAGGGGTCCATCTTCTGACCCATGCTTTTCAACATTTTCATTAATAACCTTCACACTGTAATCCCTGATACAGCAGTTATCCAATACACTGATGACTCTACCTTAGTCTGTGCCGCCTCTAACCTTCCTGAACTACTGACTAAAACACAAATAGCATTTTCCACTACAGAGAACTGGATGCACCAAAACCGTCTCTCCCTCAACTCTAATAAATCTAAAATACTACTTTTCCTTCCCACCAAGGCTTTCTCTTTTGACAAAAATGCTTTCAAAGTCCTAAGCCAAACCAACACTGCTATAGAAGTAGTCCCTTCTGCAAACCTTCTTGGCATTACCATAGACGAGCACCTTAAATCTGATATCCACATACAACAAAACATAAAGAAAACCCACCAAAAGTTAGGTGTACTCTATAGGAATAACCGCTTTCTCTCCAACTCCTCTAGGCATACCCTGGCAACTACCTACCTTCTACCTTCATTACTATATGGAGCCCCTCTTCTAACTAATTTGTCTTCTTCCAGCACCTCAAAACTTGAAATTTGCTATAATAAGATCTCTAAATTTGCCACTAAATCCAAAACCTCAACTCACCACTGCCTTTACCCTACAATCTCTGAATTGGCTAGAACTCTCTGACCATCTAGACTATCTTCAACTAACCACCGCTCACAAACTAATATTCTACCCGGATAAATGGCCAGCCTTAACAAAACATCCTTCCCCCATACATCCCAAATAGATCTCTGAGATCTGAACACCAAAACTTGATCTCCATCCACAAACCCAAACGTCCCGCTGGCCAGCTACTTCTCTATTTCTCTCTAGGTAAGAAATGGAACTCTCTCTCTCCTTCACTTAGAACTATACATAACTCAGAATCCTTCAAGACCCAACTTTTCCTATACCTGTCATCCAAACGGAAATGTTCCTGCTTTCAACCTACATAAATTTTAGGGAATTTTCCCATTGAGCTCTCTATACTCATTGCTCCACTCTACCTTCAAGCTTTTATTTCTATTCTCCCAGAATAGACTTAGCTCATTCAATGCTTAAGCAATTTTTCACTTGACTCCTAGTTTGTAAATATTGTAAATAGTATTGCCATTGTCAAAAAAAAAAAAAAAAATTTAAGAAACCTCAGATTCTTACAGACAGTTGAATCATGTTGCACTGAATCGAAATACCTGTAAACTGTGTTCTCTATTATCTGTTAACTGTGTCGTATGATGTGCATTTTATGCATTTGCATTTCCTGACACTAAGAATTTTATACATGTATTTTACCTTTTATATAAAGTAACTTTTATTGTATTGTATTGCTTACAGAGCTTTTCTCCCTGGGCCTCCACTGAAAACGGGCACTTTATGGCCCAGTGGACTTCCCCAGTAATCAAACTGAACTGAAAATCAAATAAATAAATAAAATAAATAGTTGTCAGTTCTCCGGTCCTCAGTGAGGTGATTTAGCAGCCCCTAATGCCTGCTTCTGTGGATTTGCAGGCCGCTACCAAGGCCCTTTCGCAGTCCAGTATGCCTTAAAACTCTCTTTCGACTAAAGATCCTGCGGTTGTCTCTCCCCTTGGATGGGTCCGGAGCCACTGAGCAGGCACTGGCTTCCAAGGAAGTACTTCGCCCAACCGATTCTCGACACCAACTTCTTTTGCGACTACCGTTCTTTCAAAAACTACCTAGTTTCTCAGGCCCAGGGTACGAACCACACCCAAGAAACCAAGACCCAGTCTCGGGCACCTGCTTCCTTGCCTCTGTCTCATTTGCTTAAAATGGCGGAAGACCTTATCCTGCTGATCAGGGGAAGCCAAGCTACCCCTTCCATAAGAAAGATATCTGTCCCCCGTAGTTTTGTGTGAACAGGAGTCTGATGACTCTGATGTAGCTGAATATGAAGACATGCAAACCCTGTCTGCTTATGAAGATTCTGATGCAGAGGACTCCATTCCTTCACCCCCCCCCCGAGGACTTTTCCTTTGGGGAAACCCTTCATACCTTAAGGGGGTATTTCCAGTGGGAATGTCAGGACTACCCTCCGTTTAAAAAGAGACTCCAGGAAATTCTTAGATCTTCCACAGCACAGACCCCTGGCCATTCCCCCAGTCCTGGATGTTGTGGACAATGTTTTCCTGGAATTCAGTTTGACTCCTGACACCCTCCCTCCTGTACCCAGAAAACCTGACCGGTATTAGAGTTCCTGACTCACACAAATTTCTTTTAAAAAATCTTACTGCTGACCTGAGGTAATTTTTCAAGGGCCTAAAGGAATTAAAGCAAGCTCTGCTAAGAATCCCACCCCCTCAGGTAGAGATTCCCGAGCAGTAGACAGATTGGGTAAAAAAGTATACACCTCTGCTACTCTTGCTATCAGAGCACTAAATTGCCAGTTCCGTATGCTAAAATTTCAGCAATATACCCTGGAACTCCTCAAATAAAAAGTGTCTTCCTTTCCTGCTTGTGCAGAATCTAAAGAGTTACAAGAGTTAATGCATTCTACAAGTCAAGTAACTAAACACACCTTGCACTGTGGTTTTGATGCCCTAGAAGCTTCTTGCATGGCAGCAGTCACCGGTTTTGTCCTTAGAAGGCATGCATGGCTTAAGGAACAGCCCTTGCCAGACCATGTTAAATCTAAATTGTTGGATGCACCCTTGCACAAAGACAACTTATTTGGCACTAAGGCAGAGCAGGTCTTAAAGATGGAAGAAAAAGCTAAATCTATGCAGACAGTTGAGGATTTCTTACAGGTCCAGCAGGCATTGCCCCTCCAAGCACTGGTCCTTTCCTGCTCCCACCAGGTCAGTTCAGCCCCGACCCCGTGGAAGCAGACCCCCCAGACAGCAGCCACAGGGAATGCAAAGATCAAAACAGTGGATTTCCTCCACTTCTAAAACAGGGAGTTATAAGCCACCCCCTCATGGTAAGAATTCACAATGACTCTCCTCCCCCACCACCTCCCTCTGCCCACCTTCACTTACCTCTAGGAGGAAAATTCCCATGCAAGCACCTGGGCCACCATTACCAACGATCGCTGGGTCCTCAACATAGTGTCCCAGGGATACAAATTTTCTTTCCACATCGTTCCAACTCCAAAAGGGTCCCCAGGTTTACCACCAAACCAGTGGGCAGAGGTGCAAAAGCAAGTCCTTTCCCTGCTCTCTGTGAAGGCAATAGAGCACATTCCTGCAGAACAGAAAGGCCAAGGTTTTTATTCCAGACTTTTTCTGGTACCCAGAAAAGAGGGCACCTGCCACCCCATCCTCAGTCTGTCCATTCTAAACACCTTCTTTGTGATACCAAAAATCAGAATGCTCACCCTCTAGCAACTTCTACCCATGCTCTCCAAGGATGCTTGGCTAGCCACCCTAGACCTAAAAGAGGCCTACCTCCAAATTCCTATCAGGGAATCCTGCAGGAAATATCTACATTTCAGGGCAGGATCTCTGCACTTTCAGTTCCCTGCACGTCCCTTTAGCTTATCTACTGCTCCCAGAGTTTTCACAAAATGTCCAACTCCGGCCATTGCCTTTTGCAGACAAAGGAATATTCAAATTTACCCATACTTAGACGACTGCCTAATTCAGGCAGACAGTCAGGAAAAGCTGCTCAAACACCTGGCCTTTGTAAAGTCCCTACTGATCCCCCTAAGGTACACAGCGAAAAGAAATCCAAACAAGTACCCACACAAAGGATTATATTCCTGGGAGCAAGCCTGGACACAGCACCTCAGATGGCATTCCTTACACCAGAGAAGCAAACCTACCTGACAGCTTACTTCTCTCAACTAGCCACCAGACCCCAGTTATCTGCAATGAAAATCCTGCAAGCTCTGGGGTTCATGGCATCTTGCATTCTACTCCTTCCATATGCCAGGCTGCATATGAGGAAACTTCATTGGTACCTAAAAAGCCTTTGGTGTCAACACTGTCAAGACCTGGAAACTCTTATACCCATGATACCTTGCCTCAGAAGAGATTTTCTTTGGTGGGCAGCAGCATGCTCCCACAACAATGGACTTCCCTTCTCATCAACCCCTGCCACCCAGACCCTCACCACAGACTCATCAGACTATGTCTGGGGTGCACACCTGGACAGCAGGTGCATACAGGGCCAATAGAGCCCACAGGAAATCCATCTGCACATCAACCAAAAAGAGATGTTAACTGTCCAGCATGCCTTGACAGCTTTCAAGCTCTTCTCTCCTCAGGGCTTCTCCTGATCAAAACAGACATCACCACTGTGATGTGGTATATCAACAAGCAGGGCGGGACTCACTCCTACCCTCTATGCAGGCTGGTCATTTTGGCACATAGCCTCTGCCATGCAACTCCCCCTGTTAGCACAATTCCTGCCAGGTTCTCTAAACTTACTGGCAGACCACTTAAGCAGAAATCTTCTGGACCCACACAAGTGGCAGCTAGACAAAAGAATCTTTGCCCTAATAACTCAGAAATGGGGCACCCTGAAGGTCTGACCTCTTTGCCTCCCACACCAACCATCAGGTCAGCAAGTTCTGCACCAGGGAGCATCACTGCATGGCTTGGAAAGGGGATGCCCTGTCCTTCCCCTGGGTCAAGCTATCCGTCTGTGCCTTTCCTAGACTACCTCTCAGTCCCCAGGGTACTGCTCAAAATAAGCGAGGAAAAGCCAAGGACAATTCTTATTGCTCCAGACTGGCCTCACCAGCACTGGTACCCACTGCTGTGCAGCCTGTCCCCACTGCCACCATGGCATCTCACAGATGCCAATCCTCCTGACCCAGAGGGAACAAGAATTCATGCATTCCCAATTGCAGACCCTCAATTTGGCAGCTTAGCTATTCCCTTACCACCGATCAAACCAGCATCTTCAGCAGAGTTAAAATTTTTCTCCTGGAAGAAAGCTTTCCTTCTGGCCATCACTTCAGCCAGAAGAGTCTCCGAGCTACAAGCACTTATGGCTGTGGAGCCCTTCATCTTCCATGCTGACAGGGTTTCCCTCAGGACTAACCCATCCTTCATGACCAAAGTGGTGTCCAGTGTGGCTCTCAACCAATCCATTCATTTGCCCACCTTTTTCTTTAACACACAGAACAAGGGGGAAAGGATCCTGCACTCTCTAGATGTGCACAGACAGCTCAGTCTGATCAATTGCTGGTCAGCTTTGCTGCAGGGGCAGAGGGCAAAGCCATCTCCAAACAAACAATTTCCAAATGGATAGCACACTGCATCCATTTTTGTTACAACCAACACGGAAAGCCTCCCCCTAAGGGGGTCAGTACTCACTCCACCAGAGCAGCCTCCACCTCTGCAGCTTTCCTCAGAGGAGACCCTACCAGGGGCATCCTGGAGGCTGCCACCTGGACATCTGTTCACACTTTCACCAAACATTACCACCTGTCTGTATTCTCCAAATCCAGGGCAGGGTTTGCCTCTGCAGTTTTGCAGGGCATCCTAGCCAGCCCCTAGTCTCCTTGACTGCATCCACCCTTTTCCTCAGCTTTGGGGATCAACCCAATTGTGATGACTGCAGCAGTGAAACATGAAGAACATAGTACATTTGTGTACACTTACCATAAATGTAGATGTTCAAGTGTATTTACTGTTGCAGTCCTCGTTTCCCTCCCTCCATCCCCCTCTTCTTTCTTCTCTCTCCTTACAAGGGACATTTTGGTATTTACTTTCTACTGGTGGGGTTCTTCCACCAGAACCTGGCTTTCACTTGGGGGCTCCTAACAGGGCAAGAAAAACTGATGTAATGGCATCAGCTGCCTTACTTTATAATACTGACGACCTGACGTCAGTCCTGAAGTGACAGCAACTGACACAGAAATACTACGCCTCTGGAATTTGGGCCGGCCGAGGGCTACCCTGGCAGGGATAACCCAAATGTGATGGCTGCAACAGTGAATACACAACATCTACATTTATGGTAAGTGTACACAACTGTACTTTCTTCCTCCGTGTCTGCTAAAAGTCCTTGTTTCAATTTGAAGATGCAGCTTCAGTTACGATTGGAACAAAATGTGAACGTTGTAGAATCTGAGAGAAAATGTTAAAATGACTGACATGCTCTTCTTTTTTATGATGTTTTTGGTGGTAGTCGTTATCAGTCTGTTTTTTGCCATTCATTATTTATTTATGGAATTGCCTGTGCTGTTTTTAAGACCAAGTCTTTACCCAAGAAGGGCATAAATCTTAATGTTGATTTAGGTTGGGCTTCTAGTTATTAGAAATTGAGTGCCATTTCTAAACCATGAACTAATCTTCCTCTAGTTTATCCATATATTTTTGATTGACATTTGATTAACAGGAAAATCCGACTGGGTAGAAGCCCATTTTCAGAGGAGGCCTGGGGAGAAAAGCTCCACATTATTACAAAGCATTTTTTAAGAACAGTTATTTTACATTCTTCAAAAATAAAACAAAATCGTCTACAGTTTAAATAATTATAACAAATTAGACATAATGTAAAACATTACCTAATGATTGGTAGAAGGTATACGTCAGTCATTTAATATTTATAGAAATGTTAGACAATTTGTAGAGAAATGAAAGGTAAGTTAGTCTAATACAAATAGGAATTGCAATATGAAGTGAGGAAAAACATGCTTATGCTATACTGGAGAGAAAGTCAAAGAAGAAAATTAGATGGTAAGGAAGTAAGAATGGAGAGAAAGGAAGTAAAAGGAATGAAAAGATACTTTGTTCACATTTAGGGATATAGTTTATCCTGGGTTTGAGCAAGAACAGAACCAGATTTTAGCTAGGAAGTCTTTCAGAGTGGTTTTGAAACACAGGGAGGAAAGATACAGACCTGATGGATATCAGTAAGGAGTTCCAGGCCTTTGCAACTTTGTACGAGTACAGACAATGCCAAGCAGATTTGATAGGTTTGTAGACAGGCATCAGTTTTTGGTCCCTGGATCGCAATGATCAACTGGAAACATAGTTGTATAGAATGTTTTTTAGTTCCGGGCAGGCAGATTGATGCTGGATAATTTTATTGGTGGTAAGAAGTTGAGTATATATTAGTTGATATGGCAGTTCTAACCAATTTAGACTTTTCAGTGTAGTTGATGTGGCAGTTCTAACCAATTTAGACTTTTCAGTGCTATACAGTGGTGGGTTCTGAGAAGGATATGTGCTGCAAATTTAGCAACTTTGTTACAGCATTGTTCAAGTTTTAATTTTTGTGAAGCTTGGAGGTTAGTAAGGATGGGAGCACCGTATAGAAGAGTGGGGAGGAGTAAGTAGTGGCAAGTGTACTTTTAGTTGCGTCCGTGAGTTTTTGGCTCTGTAAAGCATTACTAGTTTTTGATGAGTTTTCTTATGCAATTTTGTATATGCAGGTCAAATGTAAGATTATCATCCACCATCACCCCTATTATGCTGTGAGAAGTGACTTTAGTGGTTATAGTATCGAAAGAGAGAGTACTTTAAATTTTGTTTTTTCATGAGAGGGATTTGGGGGGTAGTAGTAGTTTGGACTGTTTGGGTTGAGCATGAGTTGTGAATTACGAATCCATATTCCATATTTCAGTGGTTGCTGTAGCTTCCCGAGTATGTTTTTGGAGGTGTAACATGCTCTCAGTGTGGAAATGAGAGTGGAATCAGGATGTTGTATTATGGTGGTCTGTTGTGTGGAAGTATAGTGTGTGTTGGTGAAAATGTTGGAGGAGGGAACCAAGGCTAGATCCTTGTGGTGTACCGGTGGTGACAGTGAGGTACAGAGAGAGCATGGCGTGCTGTTTTACTACTGATACCTGTTAGGCATGTAGCTTTTGAACCACAGAAGAGTGGGGTGAGAGACCTAGTGAGGACATTTGAAGTAGAAGTTTGCTGTGACAAGCTGTGTTGAAGGTTCTAGACGAGTGTAGAAATAAGGAAGATGCTAGTTTGTCATTATCTAGCTTTGACTGTGTGTATAGGTTAAAAGGACAGTGCTAGGAAGGATGGAAGCCATGTTGTGTAGGGGATAGGAGTTATTCCTGCAGCAGATAGTCTGGCAACTTTTTTTTAATACATTTTTCAAGTATTTTGATGAGGGGAGATAAAATTGCTATAGGTCTAAATTTATTAATACCTTTTGAATTCCCTCTTTTGTATATAGGGATAATGTGTGACTTTCCAGAGAGAGGGACGTGGGATTCCTGAATTGACCTATTTATAAGGACTGAGACAGGATAGGCAATGCTGTTGCTATTTTTTGGTACTCACTTGGGAGGTCATCAGCTGAGGAAGAGCATAGTTTGAGTAGTTTTATATAGGATGTGGGCACAGGTTTGAAAGTAAAAGTGGATGTGATTATATGGCTGTTGGGACAGGGTTGGGATTAGATGTTAGGATCGTATCTTTAACCCAAGGATTCCACATCTATTTAAAAAAAAAAAAAAAAAAAAAAGTTGAACAACATTGTAGTTTCAAGTGGTGAGCTATCGGAAGAGGGGTTTGGGTTGAATTTTTGGCTGGGATGTAAGATTTCTTTAATAGATGTCCAATGTTTTGTACTATTCTGAAAGTTGTTGTAGTATAGCTTTTTGTCTTCATTTGCTTTTTAGTACGATTGCAAAGCATTCTAAACTTTTCAAGATATTGAGGTGTTTTGTATTTTTGCTATTCTTTCCATTCTTTTTTTGTATCCTGCATTACCATTCTACTATTTTGAATAGCCAAATCCCATTATTTGTTTTTGGTCTCTTCTTTCTAAGAGGTGTACTTTAGGATATTTAGAAAGGCTGTATTGAATTCAATTACAGCTTGATGTAAGGGAAGGATTTTTAGGAAGTTCCATTTAATAGATGATAGTGTAGTATTTAACCCTTTTTGGGTTAAACTTAGGTTACTTGTTTTATAACTATGATGTTTAACTGGATGTGTGAGATGTCTAGTCATATAGATCGGGAGATGATCACTGAGATAGTCTGACATTGTACCTGTGATGGGGTATTTGCTATGGTCTGATACTAGGATACAGTCTAATAGAGAATCTGATATCTTGTTACAATGTGTGGGGCTAGTAATTAGTTGTGTGAAACCGTATATGTCATGCTAGTTATAGGGTAGTTGGAGATTATGTCCAACCAATTGACATTCACATCACCTAGTAATATATCTTACAATATAGCTGCATTGTCACCAGGAGGGATCTAAAGGACAGTAGTACATT
Source organism: Protopterus annectens (assembly GCF_019279795.1). NCBI lineage: Eukaryota > Metazoa > Chordata > Ceratodontiformes > Protopteridae > Protopterus > Protopterus annectens. Next base: position 20,764,526 of record NC_056725.1, on the reverse strand, counting down.
TTTGTTATAATAGTTTATTTTAAGGAACGCAATAAGAAGCTCTGCTGAACTGAATTTGGTATTGGTTTGCTGTAAGATGAAATGTGGTAGGTATTGGGAAATATTAAAACAATGCCACCAACTTTCCTTTTTATACAGTCATTACAGAGGGTGATGTACCCAGGAGGTGTAATTTCAGAGTTTTTTATGCTGGGTTTAAGCCAAGTTTCAGTTACAGTGATACTTGCATTGGGAAATTCAGGCATGTAGTTCAATTTTGTTTATTATACTTTTACCATTTATTGCAGTAAAAATTAGACCACTAAGGTTGTGGACTGACTGTTGTTGGGTTACAGAAGTATGTGAGAGAGAATTATCTTTGTGTTCATTGTGATAATGGAGTAAGGATTATGGTTTTTATCTCCTCCTAGAAAGATTTTTAGTATATTGGGGAATTATACATGCATGTTTTTGAGAGGATTCTTGCACAAATATCAAAGGAATAATAAAATAAAAACGTAATTTTGTTTTGGTTTAAGTTGAAGTGCAGTTAATCATTCTGTGTTTGGAGTAAAGGTGAGGGGCAATGTTAAATAAGTTTGGTGGAATGTGTCGAGAGTATAAAGAGGATGTATGGGTAGATGGTTGGAATAGTTGAAGAGATGTTGCAATGTATTTTTGAGCCCTTGTAAGATGAAAGATGGCACAGTAGGAAAATAATAGAGGATAAACTGAAGAGTAGCATAATTAAGCACAGCATAATTAGTACTGGAAGTTCTATTTTATAGATGTCAGATAGTGAGCAAAGAGCAATGAAGAAGGGAACAAGAAGTTGCAGGACAGTGAGAGATGCAGTGATGGTGGATTCTGAAAGCTGGAAGAGGATAGGTAAGGAGAGAAGTATTCTCTATAAAAGAATAGACAAACGTGTGTATGGAGCGTTTCTTCCTGGGCCTCTGCTGAAATTGACTTTGTTCCAAGTCTGACTTTCCCAGTTTACAAATGTTAAATAAAAAAATAATAAAAAGAGAGGCAGGTTGCCTCTGTATCTTCCCTGGAATATAAGGAATAAGAGGATATTAGGCTAGAGTATAATAATGTAGTCAAAATAAGAAATGAGGGTTTATTTGGGAAAAGCAAAATATGCAATCTGTAATAGGTATGTACTGTAGGGATGGTTACGATTATAAATGGATGTAGTGCAGAGCAGTATGGGAGGGAGATAGTTGGGGTGGGGCTAGATAGATCTAGAGAAGTATGGAATAGGAAGCAAGTGTATGTATAGAAGTAGTAAGGTAATTTCGGGAAGGTTTTGGACTAAGAGTTAAAAATGAAACACTTTTTTATAGTAAGTATAATATTAGAGTAAGAGGGGTGGCTGGAATTGGGGTAGGGGAGCAAAGCAGAGTGTAGCAGGCTTCCCACCCTCGTGTCAATTTTATAACCGATAGCAATCAGTTTATAGCCAGAACAAAGCAATTAAGAGATGCAAGTGAAACAGGTTGTCTTTCTTTTCCTGAGACTAAGTAACTGACATATGTGGATAGGTCTACTGACCAAGCAAAAGTGAGCAGTGGCCAACTTAATTAGGAGGTCCTTGCAGTGCATGGATTATTTCAGAGACACTCCATCATAGCAGACATGTATTTAACTGTTTCAAGTTAATATGCAGCAAGGTTCTTCATGATAAATCTGCTTACATTAAACACTGTCAAAATTCTCAGTAAACTTGTAGGTATAGAGCCTCATGGCAGAGATTCTGCAATATTGAGGTCAGAGGTAGTGACCGTGGGCTATGAAATGAAAAAAAAATGCTCAACTGTAAAATTAGGTTAAAAATATTTGGTACTGGTGTAGTTATGAAATGTAAAGCAGTGCTTCCTTTCATTTTTTTGTAGTATCCAGTATAGCCTCAAGCTGTTTCTTAATTCTGTGTTTTCACTGTTTTCTAATGTTTCTGTTCACTTTTTGTTTCAATAAAAATTTGGCCTGATATTCTTCATACAGTTTGCTGTCTTTCAGTTGGCATTGTTTCTTTTGTTGTGATTTGGTTTTCTTGTTCCCATATTAGAGAATGTTAGCAGTTCAGTCTGTTTAATACAGTTATCTTTGGTATTGTCCATTGTATCGAGCCCATTTTAGTGCCATTCTGAATGGTGGCTGCCCTCTGTGTTGGCTCTGTTTTCATAAAAGTTTCTTCTGTGATTTCTTGAGTATCTCATTTTTCCCAATTGCCTGAATCTGATTTCACACTTTTTTTTTTTTTTTTTTTAATTTTAAATCTTTTTGTTTTTGGTGTAGAATATGCCCTTCTAAGCTTTTAATAGTAGTTCCTAACTGGCCTGCCTTTCAGTGTCCAAATCAAAAAGTAGTCCCTCTTCTCACTTCCGTCCCCAGAGTAATCTTGTGCAGCTATAACAGTATTTTATTTTATTTTTTTTTTTTTTGTCAGATCAATATAGTTTTATGTGTAGAAGTACTTGTGATTTAGTAGTGGTAGGCTTTGCCTGTTCATTAACTTAGTATATTTTCATTGTACTGTTTAGTGCTTGAAAAGGGAGCACAAACGTGTGTGTTTATGTAAATGTGCATATGGCTAGGCATCTAATAGTCATCCTGATCCCTTGCTTCTTATTACTACTGTGTTCCTATACCTATCTGTTCATTCATTCACTCATTCTCCAGGTACACACTTGATCAACTGCAAGTTTGTAAGGGATTCAGAGCCTAACCTATACTTGGTGACTGTAAGACAAAGGAATTTCTTAAACATGTTGCCAGGTGTTTGCAGGATACTCACACACACTTCTATGGGGAATTTAGAGGGTTGGAGTTGTAGCATGTAGTAAAACCCATTTGAGCACAAAGATGATGTAGAGAATCTGCACAGAAGGTCCCTCAGCTGGGAACCAAACTGGGCAGTCAAGCTCTAGAGCAGCAACATTAACCTGTGTGCCATTGTTATTGTTCTGTATTTTATTGTATTCCTGAAGTCACAGTAGTTACATTGATGATACCAAACTTCTATAAAGAAAGTCTATATATACACATGGGGCAGGCTAATCCACACCTGCACTCAATTTAACTATTAAAAGTAGATCTTTGTCTTTTTTTTATGCTACACTAAATAGAACAGCCTGAAGGTAACATCCAAAGAAGTCCACTATCCTGTCTTTTCATATCGGGGACTGCAGGAGGCTGGTCTCGGAGGATCCAAGCTCTGTGGATTGGTCATTCAGTTCCATTGAACTAGAGATGGATGAATATTCGGTGCTGTAGAGCATGTTCATTTCCATGAGTTTAAAATCAGCAAAGGGTAGTAAAATTACTGAAGCGACAAGTTATAATTAATTAGTGTTCTGAATGCCAATTTGTGCTTCTTCATTGCAGAAGGATATATTTTATTTTTATTTATTTATTTTACATTTGTTGACCGGGCTAGTCCAGCTGGATCAATGTCCATTTTCAGTGGTGGCCCGGGGAGAAAAGCTCCATTGGTTAAAACAAGATTAGAGAATACAAATACACATAAAACAAAAGCAGTAAGCATAAAGGATAAGAAGATTTTAGTATAGGTAATACACATCTAAGAGTAAAAAATATCTATAACAAGAAAATATTCAAGTAAATGGTTAACAACTTTCAATACGAAATTATAGTATCTAGTCATACAGTGTATCAATACATTGTTTGAAAAAATGGTAGACAATAAAAAATATATATTTTTTTTATGTATATACATGGGGCAGGCTATACACACATATATATATATATATATATATATATATATATATATATATATATATATATATATATATACATACACACACACACGCATACACACATATATATATATATGTGTGTGTGTGTGTGTGTGTGTGTGTGTGTGTGTGTATATATATATATATATATATATATATATATATATATATATATATATATATATATACACATATACACTCACCATGGCAACATTTAATGCTAATTTGATTACCATGAAAGTTGTCTCAAACTCTGAAGTTCACATACTTTTGGGTAATAGATGTGCATCTATTGTGGCTCTCACTGGTTTTCCAATATGCCTGCACTCTGATCAGCAGCTTAATTTCAGCTCTTCCATTTTGGAGAAAATGGTAGATAAGGGCCAGTAATTCTTCCTGTTTTAGTAAAATTCAGTTACTGGCTAGTAAGCACACTGTCTGGATGCTAGCAAAGAAGAAACTTGGAGAGTATGAAAGAAAATCAAAATCGAATGTGAAGAGAAAACTCTGGATAAAATCCTGCAGCTCTTCAGTAAAAAAAAAAAAAAAAAAAAAAAAAAAAAAAAAAATTTCAAGCTGTAGCATTAGTACAGGAGTTCACTTCCAGTAATTTAGAGAAAAAAGTAAGTCAAATGTGTCCAAAGCTGAATAAAATAAATGAACCATTGAAGTATATAAACTCATACAACAAAAAGTCTGGAAAAATGGAAGAAGCTCAACAGTTTCAGATTAACTGATAAAAACTACAGAAATCAGAGGCTGAATTGAAAAAAGCTGACTTCTCAAGCAGAGCTGTTTCAGAGTAATGTACACAGAGAAAACCTGAACTCTTCTGCTGTACCAGAGAAACTGGAAGGAACAGATTGCATTAATTTTATGAAAGCACAAATAAGTAACTGAACTGGTATTGCACAGTAGGATTTAATTGAAAGGGCATATTGTGTGTATGCTCCAAATATGGCCTTGAGAAAGCAGCTAAGACCTTTATTAGTAAAGATGCAATCATATCAGCAGAAGGAGTTGATCCTGTCAAAACTGTGGAAGAAGGGCAAAGTATTAACAATTGCAGATAGTAAAGTGTTTGTGGAGAATGATTATGAAAGATTGCTGTTAAGCAACAACTGTTTGAGAATAAATCTAGAAAACAAAACCTTTTAGCACAAAGACTTAGGTGGCATAAAGTAGACAGGGTTGTTGCCAAACTTAGGTAACCTATAAAGGAAAAATAACCAAAGATCCTGTAGAGGTACTGGAGATATTTCAAAATTTTATGAAAATTTATATAAAGCAGAGGAGTGTGCAAGTCAAGAATAAGTACAAAAAGAAATATTTACGAAAGACTTAAGTATACCAAGGTTGGAAGTAGATGAGGCTGAACAATTAACCGTTAAGATAGGGGGAGATGAGAGAAAAACAGTGACATATAATCCATCTACAGGAAGTCTTATGGAATAGATGGTATTCTTGTGGAAGTTTGGAAACTAAGATGGAAGAAAGGAATAAAGATCTGGAAGTTTTGCTTAACATTATTTTAAAAGGAGGGGAAATACCAACATCCTGGAAGAAAGCTGTGGTGGCTGTAATATCTAATGATAAAGACTCAAGTCCAGGTTCATATAGACCCATTTCAATGTGAAACCATGATTATAAAGTATTTGTCTATAGTAGCTAACACAACAACAAAAGTGTTACCAAAATTGATAAATATGGATCAATGTGGTTTTGTGGAGAGGATGCAGACATTTAAAAAATCAACAGACCAGGGATCCTCCAGAGGGAGGCTGAATGTAAGACAATACCACTGTTGTTGGTGGTGGGTCTTGATATAGAGAAAGCATTCAACAGAGTAAATTGGGATTTTGAGTAGGGCAATTGAAGGTTTCGGATTCCCTGATACTATATTAAGGTAACTTAGGAAGATATTAGGTATTGGAGTCAAAACTTAAAGTGTGTGTGTGTGGGGGGGGGGTCCTCTCTGATAAGTTGTAAGAACAGAGGAAACTAGCGGGGATGGCTTCTTTCCTCTTTAATTGCATCATATTTAGAGCCAAGAGCCATTGGCAAAGAAAATAAGAGACTCAGAAATTCAAGCTATAATTAGTATGGTAATCAAGAAAAGTTGGCTTTATTTGCAGACTATATTATTTTGTACCTGATAAAAACAGAAAAGGATAGCAGTGTCCTGAGACAGTTTCACATTTTTAACATTTTTTCTAGTTCTATAATTAATGGAGACAAAACAAAGGCTGTACTTTAAACTATGTATCAGCACATGAGTTGGTTAAGTAATACCCATATTATGGGGACATGATAAAATGAAAAATGTTAGGAGTATGGGTTAAAAAGCATTTTGTAATCGCAGCTAAGGATTTGTGGGATGAGACTAAAAAGATTAGACAAAAACTTAGAAACTGGAAGCTTATATTTATGGACATGGGTAGCAAGATGCAATCAGTGAAGATGTTTTAAGTCCCTTTATTTAGATCTGGTCTATTTTTACCAATTAAAGTAGTAGATGTGGACAGTAATTTAGTAACGAGTTGAAAGGTTTTGTCTGGGAGGGCCAAGTGGGTTAACTTGATCCTTCCAATAGAATAAGGTGGTTTAGGATTGATTTTGAGTGGATATTTTAGAAATGTACAGTTAAGATTAATAGACATAACACAAGGTATAATTCAAAGTGGAAAATGCTGACTGTGAATCAAGGGGGGAATTCAAGAAATGAGAGTAGGATTTTGGATACAGATCTTTAAAAGGAATAATAGCCATACAGAATAGTATATTCATAAAGTAGCAGAAAGTAAACACAAAAAATGGAGAAAATATATTCTGCTGATAGGGACAGGGAATAGTCGAGGGGCTGGAATTTATTGGAGAAAACTGGCAAAAGCGCCAAGGTATTGGAAGCAATTAACTAGAGCGGGAAAGGTAGTAGAGTGGGAAGAGGCAAAAAGGCATTTAGACTGCAGGATGATCACTGCTCTCCCTATAGAAGATTGAGGTCAGACTATAGGCAAAAAGAAAGGGATAGGGGAATCTTAAATGAAAGACCTGCTCTAGTAGTTTAGTTGTCTAGAACAGAAGCTGCTGTTAAAAAGGGATAATTAATAGGGCATGTAAAATATTGCACAATAACTGTAGATGTCAGTCAGAGGAAATTCGATATAAGCAATTCACAAGGAAACAAGGGGAGGACACGTATATGACTGTCGAGTATGAAAAGTCTAGAAGATTTAGGATTTTTGCTTGGAAATGTTTACATAGGTATTTTATGTCCAAAGCAGACTCCAAAGAACTTTTCATCTTCCGGTAGATGGCAAATGTTGCAGGTGTGAAGGGATAGAAAGAGGTAACTGAGAACATATGTTTTGGGAGTGTAATGAGTTGATAAATTTAAAAAATTCCATACAGTGTACTTTTGACAGAAATATTGAGTGAGCAAATAGGTGTAACTAAGGAAACTTTGTGAGCTGGGATACAGGATCTGAATTGCCTAGACATAGTAACACCTTGTTAAGTTTAATTGTGGTGGCTGCCAAAAATCAATTGTGAGAAAATGGAAATCTAAAGTGGTAAATATTGTAATGGAGGTAAAAGAACTGGAAGTCGGCTCCTTAAAGGGTAGGAGCACATTATGTAGAAAAAAGTGGAAATTATGGAACAGTACATGCAGAATGGCATTTTGGATGAGAAGTGAGATTTAAAGGAAAGGCAAGAATTGAGCAATTCATGTAATATTGGATTGCTAATTGTATAAAAGAATGTATGTGATGTATAATGTTTGTGACTGTGATCATGTTAACATGGTTTGTTTTATATAAATGCATATTTACTTATGTCTTAAGTGAGTCAATAAACTGTAAAAAGTTTTATGCTCTTGCTATGTACATAAGGGTTTACACTGGCTCTGTAGTTCCTTCCTACATCTCAAAGATGGGTGGATTAACCACATTTCAGACTGCCTTTTGATTTTATGTGGATGCACATCTGCAGCAAAACTTGTCACACCCATGAATGACTTTTGTACCTTGTGCCTGTTACTTGCTGGCTTCAGCTTCCTACAGGCTTGAATTAGGTTAAGTGGGTAACAGGAGTGAATGAATAAATTTACAGGTAGAAGCCCCATTGAAAGAAAGTAAATGCTTTCTTCACTCATTTGCTGTTGCTGTTAATTTGTCAAATAAGAACCTTTAGTATCTGAGTATCGTAGGTTCATAGGAGATTACTAGGCTAATGTCTCAAGAGCCTAATCAGTTTTACCCAGGTTTTCTGTCCCTAGGGGAAAGATAACAAGGGTCAGCAAGCAGGGTTTTGACAACTTTTACATTCTGCTTCTGTCCATAAAGGGACATGGGTGCTACCCAGGTGTGAATCTGCGATTTCCCATTTATCGGTCCAGAGTGCACTTGAATATGAAGCCTATTCCAGAGGAGGGGACACATACCGGGGTCTCCAGAATGATCCACTTATGTCAGAGATCAGGTTTAGAGCCTTTGTTGGGAGTAACCCTCATGCAATTAGTTTTTGGAAATGTGCATTATTTTCATCAGGGTTGGTGTGATGTCGATATTCCACCACTGCCAACCAATATGTGATGTGGATATCCCAGCACTGCCAACCAATATGTAGTGGCCCAGAGGTGGGGTATCAGTCAAGGAGCCTCAATCCTCACTATAGGTAACAATGGGCGACGTTCACTTGGGGGGGGGGGTAGCAGGTACATGCACAGTATCTCCAGATGCAGCTCTCTGTATCAAGCACAATTTCCCTTAAGAGCACATTGGGAACACAATCAGTTTGGGGCTGGTTTCTCCCTCTTTCTCCAGTAAGACTCCCCACTGGCACAGCTATAGAGTTGAGATCTCAGTTGAGATCTCAGCTGTGTGTTCAAGCCAAAATCTGCAGCACGCTCTCTGTCCAACCAGTGCTGTGTGTCCCTGCTAATGTCACACACACACACACACACACACACACACACACACACACACACACACACACACACACACACACACACACACACACCTTCTGGCCAGACTATAAGGTAGTTATGACTGCCACCAGATACTCCTGCCAGTTACCTTAAGGTTCTTCCAAGGATACCCAATATACTGAGTGGAATTAATATTAATACAAATGGTAGTCTGACCAAGAGCAAGGCTATTAAGAGTGGCCCACGCAGTGTCACCAAGTAAATATGTAAGTGCTCTCAAAAACTTAAATATTTCTGCAAAGATCAGCCACAATGAAAGGTTTACATATATTTAATAAATAGTAAAAGTACAAGACAACTAAACATACATTCAGAGTGAAATCAGGGTTCAAATCACAGGAATTATACTATTCCCTAATAACTTACTTTGTAGAGCAAGTCTGATGATGTAGTAAATGGTCCTTGTTGTCAGGCCCGAGACAGAATACAGAATGCTCAGTCTCACTAAGAGACTTCTCAAAATAATATCTAAAATATTCCTGCTGGGGTAGCTTGCAGAATATCACTACTTGTCATCTGACTTCTAGTTCCCAGGCAAACCCTCATTGCTGGAAGCTGGCAGGATTTACCACCTGCCTGTAAAAATCGCACACAAGGGCTTTTGTTCAGATATGTGGCAAGTGCTGGAAGTCATAAAACAATTTCATACCTCCATGCTTCCAGAGTAATAATTAGTTCACCCCAAAGACCATACAGAAAGCTTCGTAGTACATACTTTGCGCCTCTGGCTGCATTGAAACCTGTGAGATGGCATTTTTATGGCCTAGCCTATGAAGTTATTTAATTTTGGATATTTTTTTAAAGTTTGCTGGACAGAGGGTAACCCTCCAGTTTCCTCTGTTAAAACATATACAGTGCAATGAAAAAGTATTTTCCGCCTTCCTGATTTCTTATTTCTTTGCATGTTTGTCGCACTTAAATGTTTCAGATTATCAAACAAATTTAAGTATTAGACAGAGCTAACCCAAGTAAACATAAAATAAGTGATGATTTTATTTATTAAGGAAAAAAAGTTATCCAAACCTACATGGTCGTTATGTGAAAAAGTAATTGGCCCCCTTGTTAAATTATGAAGTAACTTTGGTTAATCACGTTTTTGGGAAAGCCGAGTTAAATTTCACTAGCCACACCCAGGCCTGATTACTGCCAGACCTTTTGAATCAAGAGATCACTTAAATAGAAACTGTCAAAGTGAAGTAGACCAAAAGATCCCAAAAAGGAAGAAGTCATGCCACGATCTAAAGAAGTTCCGGAACAGATGAGAAAGTAATTGGCATCTATCAATCTGAAAAAAGGTTACAGAGCCATTTATAAAGCTTTGGTATTCCAGCAAACCATGGTGAGAGCCATTCTCCACAAATGGAGAAAACGTAGAATAGTGGTGAACCTTTCCAGGAGTGGACGGCCTACAAAAATTACCCCAAGAGAGCAGCGACAACTCATCCAAAACGTCACAAAAGAACTCTGAACAACATCTAGAGAACTGCAGGCCTCACTTGCCTCAGTTAAGGTCAGTATTCATGACTCTAACATAAGAAAGAGACTGGGCAAAAATGACATGCATGGCAGAGTTCCAAGGTGAAAACCACAGCTGACCAAAAAGAACATAAAGGCTTATCTCACTTTTGCCAAAAAACATCTTGATGATCCCAAAGACTTTTGGGAAAATATTCTGTGGACTGACTAAACAAAAGCTGAACTTTTTGGGAGGTGTGTGTCCATTACATTTGGCGTAAAAGTAACACAGCATTTCAGAAAAAGAACATCATGCCAACATTCAAACATGGTGGTGATAGTGTGATGGTCTGGGGCTGCTTTGCTGCTTCTGGACCTGGACGACCTGCTATGGTTGATGAAACCATGAATTCTGCTCTATACCAAAAAATCCTGAATGAGAATGTCTGGCCATCAGTTTGTGACCTCAAGCTGAACTGCACTTGGGTTTTGCAGCAGGACAATGATCCAGAACACACCAGCAAGACCACCTCTGAATTGCTTAAAAAAACAAAATGAAGGTTTTGCAGTGGCCTGGTCAAAGTCCGGACTGGAGTCCAATTGAAATGCTATGGGATGACCTTAAAAAGGCAGTTCATTCTCGGAAACCCTCCAATATGGCTGAATTACAACAATTCTGCAAAGAAGAGTGTTCCAAAATTCCTCCACAGCGATGTGAAAGACTCATTGCCAGTTGTCGCAAAAGCTTGCTTGCAACCAATTATGAGGTTTAGGGGGCAATTACATTTTCACATAGGGCCATGTAGGTTTGGATAGTGTTTTCCTTTAATAAATAAAATCATTACTTAATTTATTTATTTTTATTTATATAAATAAATAAAATTACTTAAGAACTGCATTTTGTGTTTACTTGAGTTATCTTTGTCTAAAATTTAAATTTAACTGAAAATAAACATGTCACCCACCAAGAAAGTACAAAGTAGCTGTAATAAATATAAACGCCCAGGAGCAACCCAGCACAGAACCAAAAGTTCAGCATATATCTATGCACTCGAGGTATAGTCTCAAACAGTGATAGTATTGAATATAAATTCCAACAGCAGGTAGATAAAATCCAGAGGCAAAGTAAAAATAATATCCTTTTATTCCAGACACGTGTGAAGGTAAGCGCTTTCACCAAGAGGCTTTGACAAACCTTGAACAAACAGTGTAAAATCGCCTACTACTATATATCTAACTGGTAAATAGCTAATTGATATCAATCAAGTCAGCACTCCTCAAAGTCATAGGCTGAACACTGTCAAGTGCATTTAAAAATGTATCATAACAAATAAGCATATTAAAACATTACATCCATGTGGATAAAATTCAAAGATGAATAAATATGTAACACAGTTACCATGATTAAAAATATATATGTATTAACATGTAAAATAAATATATATCACAGAACATAATTTTAAACACTGGTATACTAACCCCATGTATTGCCTAACTACCAAATTCCTATTTTTCAAGACAGGTTTCAGGGGAATTTTATCATTTAACCCTGGACTGGCATGTGCTTTAAACTGTATTATCCATTTAACTTCCATTCTTTCCGTGTGATTCCTGACATCTCCACCCCTGATACTAGAAAGATTCATTTGAATCACCAAAAAACAAAATGCATGTTCTGTCCCTACTTCAAGAATATGTTTGGATAGGGCATTTGTATTGGAACAAATGCGTATCTGGTAAAGATGTTCTGATTTGTTTGATGATCTGAAACATTTAAGTGTGACAAACATGCAAAAAAATAAGAACTCAGGAAGGGGGCAAATAATTTTCCATTGGACTATTTGAACAGTTACAATAGTGCATGTTCATTTCTGTTCTCTCTGCAGTAGGGTACACTGTGGATACATTTCAAACACTAGCACTTTACAAAAACCTTTTCAACACAAATGTTTGTACAAGCACACATGACATACAGTTCTAATACGTTTGTAACACAAGCATCTTGTATAAATCAGTTTGATATTCGCCAATGACATATAATTTACAAAATTCCAGCTAGCTGTGCTGGCAGTACCTCCTCTTGTCACAGTTGGGTCAGACACAGCTTTGTAGGTCAAGCATAGATCACACCTCAGTAATCAGTACAAAATTGAATACAGTGATGAGGCTTTTAGTCAGTCTGCGTATGACATGTTGGTTATACCCTGTATTTTTTTTTTTTTGGTGTGAAACCTCTGAGGATGCTTAAACTGTTACAGGTGCCTGGCAAAGTACATGCCAAAGGGTTCATTGTACTCTATAATTAGTCTGATAAGGACAGAGTACAGTGGCAGTATGACATCATTAGACCTGGATGCCATGCTTTATAAGCGGAGTCATATTGAAGGATTGAGTGGTGGTCCACTCGTGGGCCGGGGGTGCTATCAATGTTGTAATTTGCAGGAGCTTTTGATTTTCCAAAGGGTATTATGCACGTCTTTAGATGGAGGCCATGGCTCTGACACCAATTATTAGTCTGCGTCAGTCCTTTCTGTAGGATGTCAACATCACATTTGTGGAGTCGGTGATGCCCCCAACTTGCAGTCATCAGCGAACTTGGTCAGCCAAAGGCCATCTGCATTTGCCTTGACACTTGAGAATTATATTGCAAACAAGAGGGGACCCAGTACTGAGCCCTATACTATACTGGTGACTGGCCTCTTGCTGGTTTTGGATTCCCCACTCTAATAACGTGTGTCCCATCTGTGAGCAATTTGACTATCCATCTGGTGATGTAGAGGTTTATGCCCAATTTTGTGAGTTTATAATACCAAGTTGGGGTATTGTGTTAACTGTCATGGCCAGGTCAAGGTAGGCCGTATGCACTTACCCTCATTTGTGGCCTTAGTGACCTTCTCAAAGAAGTCCAACAGACTGAGCAAGTAGGATCTGACCTGGATTAAGTTGAACTGAGTCAGATCTGCAGTCTGGAAAATTCCTATGCTATTGTTAATCAGGTCCATGATTATCCTTTCCATAGTCTTGCATATGAGGCTAGTCATATTTATGGGTCGGTGGTTTTCTTTGTCTGTTGATGGTCCCCTTTTCTGCAGAGGGATGACTGTTGCTGTCCTCCACTCTGCTGGGACAAAGCCTGTCTGGAGACTGGTTAAATGGAGATCAGAGTGGGTCTGTTGGTCATGTTTCTATTTAATAGGCACTTTGGGATTCAAACAGGCCCCATTGATGCAGTGTCTCTAGCTTTAGGGTATGCAGTGGCAACCTGTTCTTTTTTTGATGATAAGCAAAGGACTGTTAAGTGGTATTTCATGGGGGGTGACCAGAGGTGTTGAGGGTGAAATTTGAGCTGCATTTATCATCCAGCAGGTTTGCTGTGTCTGCTGGTTGAGTGTCTGTGTCGGCATCAGTCGTACCAGCTACAGCCAGCTCAGCACATTGTTTCCCTTAAGATTTCGGGCATAACTAAAATGCTTTGTGATTATCCTTTGCTTGGGAGGCTATTTTAGTCTCGTGTTTAGCTTTTGAAGACTTGACTAGTCTCTGATTTGGCTTTTGAGACTAATGAGATAATTTTTTTTTCTGTTGTGTACCCTCCAGCTTAATTCTAGACAGGAATTTCTTTCTTCTGTTGTATAGTTTATTTATGCCAAGGGTCCACCAGGGTGGCTTGTTTTTCTGGCTAGACCTGAGTTTAGTTATGTGAGGTACTCCTGTTTCAATGCAGTTGTTTAAGTGATTGTACAAGACATTGTGTGTACTTCTACATAGGCCTCTTCTGTTTTCTGGGTTGGATGAGCTTTAAAATTACCTTTGCTATAACTTAATAGAAGGTAATTTGCTGTGGAAAACTTTTTTTATAGTTTGAGTTTGAGGCTGGTTCTACTTTTACAGTTATTTCAAAAGAGACTGATTTTATAATCCAATCTTACCCACGAGGATATTGGTGTAGGGGATGGGTTCAGTACTCCTCCAGGTTTGTCAGTACTAGATCAGGTATATTTGAGCCCATAGTGGGAGTGCAGAAATACTGTTTCAGAGCATTTGCATTGACAAAGTACAGGAATCCGTGAACCTGCATGTTAGTGGTCATCATATGTCTAGTTTATGGAAGGGGTGGTAGTTTTAAAATCACCCATGAGTAGTGTGATGGGCTGAACAGTAAATGATTCCAGTAACTTCATGTATACAGAATGGTTTTCATGGTTCATAGACTCCTAGCAGATTACTAGGCTATTGACCTGGAGGTCATTTCAAGCCTAGCCATTTCATCCCAGTGGAATGCCATAGGAATGTTAATACCAAAGATTACATTTAGTAATGACTGCCCATGTCCAGGAGGGTTGTGGGTGCTATTCCCAGTGAGACTGTATGGTGCCCCATCCACTTGTTCAGGTTCCTTTTGAACAGTGTTATACAGGTACTCTGTTTCATGTGAATATGTAGCCTATTCCAAAGACGCGGCAGTTGCTGGGAGATAAATCTGTCCCTCCAACATGTCCTGTTTAAGTCCCACGCCATATTTAGGTCCCTGGAATGGGTGGCCTTAGTCCCGTTTGATTTACGTATATGTAGCAAGTTCATTAGGTTTGGGTCTGTGATTGCTGTGATAGCCAGGCATACTCGCCTAAGAAATCTATATGATACAGAGTGAAGTGACAGGGACTTTAGTTGGTCTGTGTATGGCACATGCTGAAGTCCCTTTATCTTCTTTGTTAGAAACCTCTGAGGTATCTCCAATTGCTGCAGGTGCTTTGTACGGTATATGCCGAACGGGGAGTTGTACTCAATTATAGGCCGGATTAGTGCCAAGTATAGAAGGCTTATAACCTCTCTTGCTCTCGGTGATGCGTTTACTAATCAAGTGTGCTATGTAGAAAGCTTTCCTTACTACAGTAGACACATGGTGGTTGAAGTTAAGGTCCTGGTCAGCTTGTGAACCTAAGTCCCTTACCACTTTGTGGGCACTTAGGGTATTGTTGTTTGTTTAATATTGTGAAGGGACATTGTTTGTGCTGAAGGGAATGATGATGCATTTCTTTGCATTCAGTTTGAGACTGTGACTAAGACCCCAGTCTTTGATCCAAGACCCTGCTGGAGTATACTGACATCATTTGGGGATTCAGTAATTCACCCAGTTGCAGTTGTCTGCAAACTTGGTCAGCCACAACCCCTTAGTTTTGGCCTGAACTTCTGAGTAGTATATACCAAACAGTAGGTCTGCCCAGCACTGATCCCTGTCTTACTCTGCTGGTAACCGGTCTGCTGATTTGATGTGGAGTCACCCACTTTGATAGTGTGTCCGGTTTGTCAACCAGTCACCAACTCATCTTAAAACAAAGGGGTTTGCATTCATTTAAGTGTATCGGTAATGCTGGAGTGTGGGATTGTATTAAAAGCCCTTGCCAAGTTGAGGTATGCTGTGTGCATAGATTTGCCCTCATCATTGGCCTTGGTCATATTTTCGAAAAAATCCACAAGATTTAACAGGCAGGATCTGCCCTTTACAAAGCTGAATTAGGTACGATTCAGGGTTTGGAGGTCCGTAATGATAACATTCCATGGCCTTACAGAGGAGGCTGGTCAGGTTTATGGGTTTGTAATTCCCCGGGTCTGTTGCTAGACCAGTTATGTGGAGGAGAATAACTGTTGCTCTTCTCCATTCCACAGGAACAAAGCCTGTGGTTAGACTGTGATTGAAAAGGGTACTTAATGGTGATGTTAGTTCGTGTTTTAGCCTGTTTAGAAGACAGCCTGGGATGCTGTCTGGTTCCCATAGATGCTGTTTTTTGCCTTGGACAAGGCTTTGATTACTCGTTTTTCAGATATTTAGGGTGGGAGGGTTGGAGGCAAGGTTTGTGATAGATTTGGAGGGAACAGAGGGGTGAAATCTTTGCCAAACCTATTTGCTAGCAGGTTTGCTATCTCTGTGGTCAGTGTGTGAGATACCGTTGGTCACTAGTTATGCACATGCTTGGGATTCTACCTTTTAGGCTACGTACATAGCTGTAAAAGGCCTTATGGTTATCCTTGGCTGTGCTAGCTAAGTTTATTTCAGATTCCTTTGGAGGATTTGGCAAGTTGTAGTACTTGCCTGTTGAGGCTAAGGAGGGTGCTTTACAATTGTTGGGGTGTTTCACCTTTGTTTTCATGGACATCAGCTTTTGGAGTTTATTGCAAAGTTTGTTGGTGCTGGATATCCACCATAGTGGCTTGTTTTTACTTTGGGCACTGGCTTTGATTCTTTCTGGTGCAGCCAAGTCTATGGACTTATGCGAGTGATTGTACAGGGCTTTAGTGTAAGCTTTGGTGTAGTTACCACTTCTAGCTGGGGGCAGGGCTCTGAATGCATTTACACCTTCACCTAGGAGGATATAGTTTGCCTTGTTGAAGTTTTTTTGTCTGATTTCCTCCTTTGCGAGTTCTGGTGTTAGTGTCTGGTTGAAGGTTACTGGTATGTGGTGAGATTTAACTAATGCGGGTCTGACAGTTGCAGTAATGCATCTGTGTGACACATTAGTGAGGACCAGATCTAGTATGTTTGTTCCTGTTGTCTGGGTATGAACAATTTTTCAGGACATTAGAGTTAACAAGATTAAGGAACATTTGCACTAGCAGGTTAGGGCTAGCATATGTTTCCCAGTTGATGGTGGGATAATTGAAAGCCCCCTTAACCAGAGTGTTCAGTAATGTTTGGATTGTCTCCAGTTTGGTCAACTAGGCTTTGTGCATGTCAGGACCCATGGAAGGGGATTTATAACTGGCTATGATTTGAATGGGGGTCTTTCCCCTCTGTAACCTGAACTTGGAGTGACTCCATGGAGTTGTCCAGTCTAACTAGACTGGGGGCAAATGTATCTCTAATATAAATAGAAACGCTACCTCCTTTGGTTCTCGCACATTCATTTTGCAGTCTGAAGGTGTGGAAGGCATTGTAGCCTTGCAAGTCCAGATTAGTCTGTGAGGCATTGGTCTCTGTCTACACAGACTTCTGTGTCTTCCAGTGATAGAAATGCTTCCAGGGTGTGCAGTTTTTGGATTAAGCTCCTAGCATTTAGCAGCATGACCCTTATTTTGTTATGATTGGCCAATATAACATTGATAAGTTTGTTTTCAAGACATTGCCTAAAAGAGGCACTATGGGGAGGTAAGAACCTTTGCCAGCAGCCAAAAGCCTAGAGGTGCCAGGTGCAAACCATACCTGTCAAAGCAGCGAGGTTTGTCTACCATGGATTCCCAGGCTGGCAGGAACTGGATCCACGTTGACACCAAAAACTAAGCCACTTACTGAAGTCAGTCATATTTTGTTTATACTGTGGCATCATTCTAGGTGAGGTAGTATACTGCTCAAGGCTACGGACATGTACTCTGAGCTCAGTCATATAGTCCAGTGAGGTATATCTTGGGTTGTTCACTTCAACATGAACTATTGCAGAGTCTTAATGGTACTTGTTGCTGAGACACCTGAGTGCATGTGTGATCTGACTATTTCTGGAACCGGACAGGCAGCTGACTGTGACTTTCTCCTTGTCCAGCCTGGTGAGTGAGACATTGTGTGTTTCCCTGTTGAGTCTCCAATGACTAGAAAATTAGTTTTTTGAGTTCTGTTGAAACAGGCATTCTGAAGCAATGTAGCAACTATGTCCATCAGGCTGGCCACAGAGATGACAGGAAAATGCCTACCCATGGTTTCACTTTTTTACATTGGGTTTAACTAGGGAGAAGAGGTGGTAGATTTGTCTGGACTGGAATAACAGCACACAAACAACGAGTGAGTGTTGTGCTCCATGTAAACTGCGGCTATTGAACAAGGTGATGCTGCACACAGCTCTGATGCTCGTAGAGCAGCAGGGGACTGGGGAAGGTTGCAGAGATAAAATTTCCCGTAGAAAAATTAACTTGAAAGCATTTCTGTCTATAGAGGGAAGTCCTAACTGCTGCTGCGTACAGAGCAACCTAGTGCAAACACTACATTGTATAAAATCAGAAAAATAAATTTTACAACAGCAAAACCTACACACCAGTCAGGCAAATGCACAATAAGCTTACCAGCCCCTAGCTTATATGAGTTTGCTACAGCACATTTCTGTAGTCAGTTAGAAAACCCTCGTAAAAATGCTAGTTTTAGACCTCAAGTGCAGGGAAACCTGAAAATCTTGGTACTACAGTCCAGTAAAATTAGCAGACACAACATAATAAGTGCTACAGTAGGAGTAGAAACAGTTCAGCTTTGAAACACTACTATCCATTTTCATATAACACGTGTTACCATATTTGTAAAATAATATTGTCTTGGTCATGAATACTTAATTGCTATAAAAATAAAAATTTTATCATCCTTCTTCAGTCATAATTTGTAGAAGTAGCCATAAAGAAATACACAAAAATTATGAGTAGGAGGGGAAGAAATGGAGAAGCCTTTAGAGTGATATTTTAGTATATGTTTATACATAACTCTGGTCACAGTGGCCATTCACTCCGGAGCAGCTCTATTGAGTGTGCACCTTTAACCCCCTAGTGGGCGTGGCTTAAGCCTTTAAAAACTAAGTTATCACCTTACAGTTCTAGAAAACCCTCATTGAAAGAGGTCAAATATCAATAGAGTTGTGTTTGCCATCACATATGGTTCAAGACAAAATATCCTGGTACCTTGTAAGTAACATGGTTTTGGAATTATTAATGCAAATATGAACAATCAATGTTTGACGCCTAGAGGAGCAGTAGGGGTTAACTGCAGAAGACGCCTGGAGGAGCACTCGGCTGTAATGAGCACTTCAAACTGTCAAATGCTTCAGTCTTAAGCACTTGTAGAAAATTTTGTAACGGGAGATTTGAGCTCATTCTGTATGTATGGTGTGCATACCTCTCAACTGTACTAAATTTGTTGGTATTTACCTGTTTTGAGGGCAAAGTAATGGGGTGCCATGAATTTCCAAGTGGACCCTTCCATTTCCAAATTTTTTTTTGTATTTACAATTTTAAGTAATGTTTGGCATCACACCGCCAACGTGCACAGGTGTGTGTGATGACATCAGCTTCATAAGGCAGCTTGAGTGCCTGTGCCTATCCAACTCAAGTCTGATATGAGAACAACCTAAGCAAAACTAGCTATCAGATGCGTGGGAAAATTAATTTGATTGCCACGCTGTAACTGTGTAAAGTAAGGATCTTAATCTGCCTGTCAGACTCAGAAAAAAGCAGTAACTAAGTGAACTTTCCAGGTCCCTCTCATTTCCTGCTCTCTAGTTTTATGCCACAGTTTAAGAACTGAAACCAGGAGACTGTTTGGATACTGACTCCAAGGAGGAAGTAGGTTGTGGACCTTGTATGGCACTGCACTCTCCCGGTGATCCACAGTGGACACTTCATGGTGTCTTGACCCGACAGTGACAATCGACAGTAATGGACAGTGGATAACTGTATGACAATTGAAGTATCAACCCCACTTTAATTCGCCTATTTGAGTGTATGAGCTTGAATTACAGGCAAGATAACCTATTAGAGGCAACTGGCCCCAGGACTGCTGTTCCACTCGGGCTGAGCCGTACGGTAGGAGATCGGTGCTGAGCGAGAACGCAACTTTATTTAGGCTTTTCACTGCATACACTTGGTAAATAACTGTCTTACTGGTTAAATACCGGGGATCTGCTCTGGTAAAAAATATTTACTTTGTTATGTCTAATATATGTTTAATAGTAATGGGCTGATCTCTCAGATGAATGCTTATGCTGAAGATGAAATGTTTTCAGTTGTAACAGTGGTTCCAGGAGGAGATAGATTTTTCCTGTATTTCATACTGTGGACTACTTGCTGAAAATATGTTTTAAACTGGCAGACAGTCATGCCCTCAGGCTGTAGGGGTGCATTATGCATGCCTTATTGCTCTCGAAGTAAGATTTGCATTTGCCTTCTGCTATTTTTGTCCTTTGAGGTAAGCTCGGGTAGCAGATGGTCGCTGGTGCTTTGCTGGAATCACAGTGGGTGTGCTACCCAACAGCACCTCATCAAACAGCATCATGTATAGCTGAATGCTGGTAGGTGAAAAGACGTCATTCCTGATCTGTCTTAAAGGCTACTTAACATCTATGTGATCTTGCAGCGTTCTGTCATTCTTAGGACAGTCACTCAGTCAGCTGTTCTCTCTGTCGTAGCTGGTAGGATACAAGTAAAGGTCACATTACCTGGCTAAATGTGACACTACAGAACAACGTTGAGCTGAATTTTACTATTTTTGCATTTTTTGGGAGAGGTGGGAACTGGGAATTAAGTAAGAGGTTATTAGTGACACCACTAGACAATTTGCAACACATATACACCAGGCATTAATGGCTCTTTTGCCATGCATATAAAGCTAGAAATTTCATATTCTGCTCTTGTGCTACCGCTGTTTAGAGGACAAATGAAAACAAAATATCAGAAGGCAAGTTGCAGAGACTGAAAAACAAATCTGGTCCAGTCTGGAAACAATTGGAAAGGGAGGGAATGGTTGATGGCGAGCATATTACTTTGTTGTATGTATGTTATAATATTGGTGCATAGACCCGTCTGATATGTCTGTGCCTTGGACATAGGAGTTTGATTACATTGGTCGAATATATTTTTGTAGAGTACTTTGAGATATTTAAGCATCATTGCAGGTAAGAACCATGATATTAGTGATATTTTGATTATTTCTATTAACCCGACTCGGTCCTCATGCATTTCATAAGGAAGTGAATACCGTGAATGTTGTATGATACAGATGCATTTCATCTGGTGAATTAAGAAAGAACAGTTTAATCTAGTTCAGGTGTTTTAGAGGAAAGCAGCCAAGCTTAATTTTAGTTTATTTTCTAGCAGCTGCAGATTTTTATATACCACTCGCAGTCTTCCTGGTTGTAGGTTTTTCTGTAGTAATGTGAATCTAATGGATGTTTTTCTACTTGCCCTACGAGTATGTTGTTGTGAAAACCACAAAACTGAAATCAGGTGATCGATATTATTGAGAGATTAATATATAGCAGTTACAGCATATATCTCAATCTGGACAAAGCCAAAAATAATGGTGAGACAGGCCCAAAAATAGGACAGATTGTAAATATTGCTCCTGTAAACTGAGATAGTTGCTAGAGTTTTACATTATTATGTATTTTCTGAGGGATTTAAAGTCTGAAATTTAAATGTCTACCATTATTTAGTGACTACAATCTTCGTTATCCCATAATTCCAATGGAGTAGGTAGGGCTACATGATTATGTATGCAAGTTTTATATTAACGAATGTCCTGATTTTTGGCCAGTTGTACCTACTTTTCATGGGCCTTAGTCCCAGATTTTTTTTTTATGTTTCCAGGTTGAGAAGTATGGTGGTGATGTGAATCATAAGAGCATTTCACTGGGTGGTAATGGCTGAGGAGTGGATATGTAGAACTCTGGAGTAGATACAGAGTATTAATTTCTAATCAAAATTCACAAAATATTCGTGTTATATTTGTGTGGATATATATCTGTGTATGTTATGCGTGTGTGTGTGTGTGTGTGTGTGTGTATGTATGTGTGTGCGCATATATATAGATATATAGATAGATATAGATATACATAGATATATATATATATAGATATACGTAGATGTGTGTGTGTGTATATGTGTATATATATATATATATATATATATATATATATATATATATATATCTATATATATATATAGATGTGTGTATATATATATATATATATATATATATATATGTACATATATATATATATATATATATATACATATATATATATATATATATATGTACATATATATATATATATATATATGGCATTCCTTCGTTGAAGTTTGTGCGTTAGGCCCGGCAAGCCAGCATGTCAAAATCAACTGCCAATCATTAGCGGACCGGAGTTCCGCTGTGGCGACCCCTAACCATGAAATGCCGAAAGAAACAAACAAAATAAATATATATATATATATATATATATAAAATCTATATCTATATATGCGCGCGCATGCGCACACAAAAACAATATTGAGGTTATAATTGTAGAATGTGTTTAGATCAACAGATAAATAGTTAACGTTTCTTACATGACATGATTAGAATGTGGGACTGGAAATTTGGAATTAAGCGGGAAGTCAACATCACAGAATCAAAGACAAGCCCAAGGCCGCCTTCACATATTTCTGCAATCTCCAGGGAAACACCCAGATCTGCTCAGAACTGATAATCGAGGACAGCACATACACAAATGCTGTAGATATAGCCAACCTGCTGGCAGACAAGTTCAGTGAAAGCTTCACTCCTCTGTCCCCCTCCATCATTAAAACAGGACATCCCCAGTACCTGCCCCCTCCCCTTATCTCTAGGGAGTAAGTCATCACTGCCCTCTCAAAGGCAAAAATTACAGCCTCTGTGGGAGCCGATAACATCCCAAGCTGCATCCTACATGAACTCAGGCAGGAACTTGCCGCACCATTAGGCACCCTGTTCAACTAAAACACGAGTACCAGCTTTGTCCCAGCTGAGTGGAGGACAGCTACGGTCATCCCTTTGCACAAAGCTGGAGCATCCACCGATCCAGGAAATTATAGACCCATCAGCCTAATTAGCCTGATCTACAAAGCCATGGAGTGGATTATCATGGACCTCATTAACAAGGATTGGCAACCTCCAGGCACTTGATCCCACACAGTTTGGTTTTGTCAAGGGGAGGTCATGCCTTTTAAATTTGGTCTACTTCTTTGAGACAGTCACCAAGGCCATAGATGAGGGGAAGATGATGCACACTGCCTACCTTGACCTGGCCAAAGCCTTCAATACTATTCCCTACTCTGATATAATAGATAAACTCTCTTAAGTAGGCAGCAGTCTTTGTTACCAGATGGGTAGCAAATTGGCTCACTGATAGAACCCACCTAGTCAAAATAGGGGAAGACACCTCACGTATTAGACCCATAACAAGCGGTGTACCCTAAGGATTGGTCCTGGGGCCTCTGCTGTTTGGGATGTACTTCTCAGAGATGCAAGCCAAATCTAGTGGGCTATGACTGACCAAGTTTGAAGATGACTGCAAGCTGGGTGCTGTCATCAATTCCCCTAGTGATGTGGACATCCTCCAAGAGCGTTTCACCCAAATGACTGGTCCCAGAAACATGGGCTTCAACTGAATGTCAAAAAATGCATCATCATCCCTTTTGGGGACATCCCCACAAATTATCATATTGATAATAAGGTCCTAAACACACAATCAGTTGTGAGGGTTTTGGGGACCGAGGTTGATAGCAAACTGACTTTTGACCACCATATTGCCTCCGTTGTATGGAAAGCTTTCTACATGGCCCACCTCATTAGTAAGGGTATCTCATCCATGGACAAGATGGTCATAACATCCCTGTATTCTTCCCTTATAAGACCCATTATTGAGTGCAGTGCCACTTTCAGCATGTACCTCACAAAGCACATGCAGCTGCTGGAGAGACCACAGAGGTTCCTCACCTGGAGAATCCAGTGCCTCAAACATCTCCCCTACACAGGCTAAAAGCCCTGTCCCTCTTCTCAGTCTCCTACAGCCTCCTTAGAGGTGACCTCTGTCTGGCATACAAAGCAGTCTCAGACCTCGCCCTGATGGGACTGCTACATATCCGCAAGTCAAGCTCCATTCGAGTAATCCATATGTGCAACCTCAACCTGGTCTGTGACATCAATAGGACTTGTTGGCAGGACAGATTTGTGTCCCAGAGACTTCCCCTTTTGTGGAATGGACTCCCTCTCCATGTAAATCAGAGTACCTCATTAACCCTTTTTAAGAGCAACCTGGATAACTATGTGGGGAACAGAAAATACACCCCTGGGATTTAACCTGTGTCCCTGCTGGACAGTGCATAGGGTGCTGACTTGTTGGAACATGGGCTGAATTCTTGGCTAGGCTTGTAAGGGCCTCGGGCTGAATAGCCTAGTAACTTCCAATGATCCGAAGTTGTGGAAGGAACACACATTGTCAGCTTATGTTGTCTTTTTTAATTTAAAATCCAACACTTGTATCTACCTACTTAAACCACCAAAAAATTCTTATCTTAATGTCTGTCTCTGCCAGTGTGCTGAGCACACAGTTACCCTGAAGATTCCTGCTGCAAAAGCAGTAGCGTAGCTAGGTCGGGGTGAGAGGGGCAGCTGCCCAGGTGCAAAGGGTTGGGGGGGTTGCAACTAGCAAATCCTGAGACTTTGTTAATGCAGAACTGCTTTTAGAAGCAGTTATTGCATTTCTGGTCAAACCTAAGTGCTGTAGAGCTCTGTGTGTTGTCTAAATTGTAGCAGTTGCTTGATACATTGTTGCAAGCAGTTTGCTACAGTTTAAAAGTAAAAAAAAATATTTTTAACTGAAAAATAAGCACTGTAGCAGTCTGTGCAGACAGGGTATAAACTGTAGCAACATTTGTAGCAAACCATTTCCTACAGTTTAAGGGTTGGAGTCAAAACCAGGACCTGAATGTCTGGGGCAGGAGGGAGTGGGGTGTGTGGTGCATTTGGCCATCTGATTGGTGTGCCAGTAAAATTATTTATTTATTTGTTGACCGGGCATCACCAGCTGTGCCAGGAGAAGTAGTGCAGTGGATATGTAACATATGCCAGGTCAGCTAGCTGGAATTTTATAAAGAACTACGTGTCATTTGTATATCAGACTGATGTGTACAGATGCTTGTGTTGAAAATGTATTTGTAAAGTTGCTGGTGTTTAAAAAATATTTCAACAGTGGGTCCTGACTGTATTGTAACTGAACTAATTGTATATGTTTTAGCAGGGAGATACTGGAAGGGAAGAGGTTAATCACAGTCCAGCTGCAGCTACCTTTGAAAAAACATTCTGAAATTTAAATTATTGTGCCCAGGCCATAAAGATTGAATCTTACAGTTCTCAATTCAGCCAGAGACAAAATGTCTGTGCTAAGAAGCTTTCTGCATTGTCTTTGGGATGAACTAATTGCTACTCTGGAAGAGTGGAGGTTTGAAATTGTTTTATGACTTCCAAGAGCTGCAGCAGATCTTAGCAAGTGTGTGTGTGTTATTGACATGCGTACTAAATCCTGACAACTTCTAGCCAAGGTGGGTAGCATGGAAACCAGAAGTCAGATGTGATGTCATTCTGTAGTCCATCACTAAAAATGATATTTTAATACTAAGTGAGACTGAAGTCTCAGAGCACTCTGTTTTTGTAACCTGACAAGGAAGGACCCCCCCTCACCTACTTCATCTTGCCTTGTTCTAGTAAGTCAGCCAGGGAATAGTAATTCTTTAGATCAGTCAGGAAAATATAGTGAGATTAGTTAAGTATTGTTTTTCTGTAAACTGTGTGAACCTGTCCATCTTTATTTATTTTTATCATTTCCTGTGATTGAAACTCCGGTGTTTGTTGTAAACAGATATTTAGTAGTTTCATTTTCTTTTCTTATTTATTTTTAAATGTATTTAAACTCTTCATTTTGGTTGGTCTTTTAGAGAATATTTTAATTTCTGAGAGTATTCGTATGTATTTGTTGACAGCTCTGGACACTCATGAAAGCCTTACTGTATTGGCCAAACACTACCATTTGTATTAATATTACCCTTGTAAGAGCATTGGAGTAGCTGGCTTTGGAGTGTTTGGTGGCGGTGTAACTACCTTATAGCCTGAGCAGAAGGGGGCATAACAAGTAAATCTGTGGCAGCCTTTCCCAGGCGCATGTGTGTGAAAATCAAATGTGTGTGTGTGTGTGTCAGCTGCTTAGAGCAGGGACACGAATCACTGGTTTTACACAGAGAGTGCTGGAGGACTTGGCTTGGACACTCTGGTGAGGGCTCAACCCAACAACTGTGCCAATGGGGGGAGTCTTATTTGGGATCCTGAGAAAGAGAGAGAGGACCCAGCCCTTGGACTGACTGTGTTACCTGTGTGCTCATAAGGGAAATTGTGCTTGATGCAGCGAGCTGTGTCTGGAAATACTGGGTGTATCCAGTTTTGGTCCAATTGAAAGTCCCTTTTCAGTGCCAGTGATGAGGATTCAGGCTCCTTGATTACTGGGCCAGAGTGGGGACGGCATAATTTAGACTGTTCATTGGAAGAGCTGGGTCAGTCACTTAAAATGTATGGATCGGCTTGTGAGCGAAGTGTATTTTTGTGCTCTTTGGAGGAGGTGAGTTGCTGGTAGACAGTACTGGCCCAGGGTGCTGGTTGAACCAGCTAGTCTTCTGTGCAAAAAATGTTGGGAAAAACTCACTGGCTGCAGAGTTTCAATGACATTTCTAAAAGCAGCAAAAAGACAAATACTGTATTAGAACTAATGTTAAGGCAGTAAGTACCCAAGCGTCAGGCAAAACTGCTGATAGTTTTGGAGTGTAGACACCTCTTTCCCTCACTTGAGCATTTGAGTGTGTTGTTCTGTAGTGTTAAACTGCCAGACCCCCCCTCCTACCTTATATTGCTTTAGTTTTAAGCTAATTTAACATTTTAGCATAAAGCTTACCTGACTAAAGCAATTCCCCCAACCACTAACTTCTACTGAGACTCTACCAACCTGTGGAAAAAACAGTAGTGTAGCAGTGACTGGCCTCCAACTGAGGGAACATATTGTTAGAACAGCAGCCACGTGTTAAACTCAGTAGATCTCCTGTAAATGCTGCTCCAATAAAAATAAATTTAAATGCTGTGACTCCCCTTCTATCCCTACACACATTACCCCATTGATTACTTGGTGGAAAACTATCTGAGGGGGAGCAACTACTTTCAATTGAAGTGCACCCCTTGACACATGCATACTCAGTTGGTCTTCAGCTAGTATAGTTGTTGTGGCTACAGTTTTTAAATTACTTTCACATCCTGACCCAAGTGATTCTAAAACTTCATAAACTATTTTTGGAAGAGACTCCAAGGGGGGAGGACCTTATTCCATTGGGTACAGGATGTTTTGACCCCGCCGATTCGCCCCCGACCTAGTCGACCCCAGACGGTTGGACCCGAACAACACATTAAAAAAATGTAAAAAAAGTTTAAACACAATTAAAACAGTAAACAGACATATAATACATAAAAAAACGATGAACGGAAACTACGGACTGTAAAAGTAATGATCATAATATCCAGATTGCCAAGGTTGCTGTAGTTCGTAATTTCTGTTCAGTGTACTCCTACGGATTAACGGCTAAAAGTTAAACCGTCATCTCATTTTGCAGAGCATGTAATAGGACTTTCAGATTCACCGCTATTCCTAAAACAATGTTTTGTGGGATATGTAGTATAGTGTAACTATTAGAAAAATAACTGACACAATGGGTACATTACACAGCCTACATTACTTGTGAGGTACAAAGCAACCTGTAAATTTTTTTAGGAGAGTGCAGTTGTTAACCTGAATTTGTTAGAGCAGTTTTTCCTAATGACAATACATTACTGAAAACACTTCTCGTATTATACCTAGGGATTAATGAATAATTTATGGAGTTGATGTTGAATACCAGTTAGCAAACATTAATATTTGATAAGACTGTGCTGAAGGCTGTGCCATAATGGGAAGAAAGCAAATTGGCAGGGTTGGGAAAGTTCTCAAAGCTGTTCTTTCAGAATGAATGATATTGCAAGCACAACGTGGCAGTTTGACGTACTCTTTTTAATACATGGTACAGTTAACATATGAACTATCCTAAACTCTCTTTGCTAAATGTTGTGATAATTCTCATTTTTAATATCAACATATTCCCTTATTCATATATGTACAGAGTGTAATTTCATTCCCCCAAAATTCTGATCATGAACATTATATGTACAAAGAAGCAGAAAGAGACATCAGCAGAAAGATTTGACCCCGAACGGGTTGGACCCCAATAAACAACGTAAGTGAAGCCGAAGCACATCAAAGCAAAAATAGAAATGAAAGACTGTCTAAACATTCTTAAAATTGGTTTAGAAAGTATTTCTTTTCTATTTATCTGCTTCGACTACACTTGAACTTAAGTGCAAAATGGAACTTTAATTATATATACAAAAACAGTAAGTGCCAAAAAACGTTTGCAGACTAATCCAGAAGTTCACGGCATTAACTAGTCTGGAGTTTCCGTACAACAATAATCTCATTATTATATAGATTAAAACAACAAGTAAGGATTAAAAATAAATTATATTTAAAAAAGAAAACATAAATAAAAATATAAATACACATACATGCAATAAACCAATGAATGGAAACTCCAGACTAGGTAATGCTAGGTAATTCCCTTCAAACATCCGGATTAGTCAACAAACTATTGTAAAACAGAAATAATACAACACACATACCCGAAAGTAAAGCATAAAGTCATTACCAAATATATCAAATGCACATAAAAAAAAAGTTTATAAATTATATACACTGCAGAAATTTAATAAGACACAGAAGCCTGCATGCCATTAATTAAGCAAAACCCTTAAACAAATAGAAACTATAAAAAAAAAAAAGTATCATAAAAAGTAAAAAAAAAAAAAAAAAAAATTTTTACCAGAAACAGAAAATCGTCATCAAAAGAGTAATTGATTAAATAATAACATAATGATAAAGTACTTAAAATATATTTGGGGTCAAATAGTCTGCGGTCAAACCGTCCACTAAAAAATCCCATAGACAATAAATATAAATGTAAACATGAAATTGTATACAAATGCATTGGGGTCGAATAGTCCTGTTTCCATTGCATTTGCCCTCACTATTCTTGGGCTTATTCTGCTCCACTAATCTACCCCCAGTTGCTCTACTTGTTATATGTACCTTGTCCTCTCCTTCTTTGATCTGTAATTAAAAAAAAAAAAAAAAAATCTATCCTTGGCTTTCAACCCACTCATTTCCAAATTCCAGCCTTTTCTTTCTACCTATACCTATAATCATAATCCTAGTCTCTTTAACTTGTAATACATATATAGTTTATTTGTAGCACAAACACCTTCCACATCACTAACATTAGAACCCCTCTAGCACAGCACCCTCATCAGAACATGAACAGAAGGCCTACTTCATCATTGTCGCATCTCTTTAGCACGTTTTATTTTTATTGCTTATGTGATTCTGTTAAACCAGGCTGTGCTTGCAAATTGTCCACTGATATCAGTGCACTACCCTAGTAAACAAACACAAATACATACCACACCTATATATTACTTCAAAAACAAAATCCTAGACAACAGTCCCATAATTCAAATGCTTAATATCGAAAGTCAGTTGTTGCATCTTTCGGCTTTTCCCGGTTAGGGGTCACCACAGCGGAACTCCGGTCCATGATTGGCAGTTTATTTTTATGTGCCGAGTTGCCAGCCCTGACGCACAACCTTCAACGAAGGTACGCCCATTCACGCATGCCTCCACGCAGAAGACGCTCTAGTTGAGAAACAAACCGGACAGAGTAAATCAGTACAAATGGATATTCCCCCACTACCGTTCTACATTAAACCTTAACCTAAGTGGTGATGTCCATCCCAAACCAGCACCACCTCATTCTAACCTTACACCCTGTCTAACTTGGCTGCAACCACCATATAACTAACAGATATACCAGAACTGAAAATAACCAGTGCAAACCTGAGGAGCATGTGTAACAAAATCTCAGAAGTACTCTCTAGACATCCATGTAGCCACTGAAACATGGCTGAAACAAAAAAAAAAAGAAATTTAAAGGTGAAGAAATCTTACCCCTACCATTTAATGTCTACAAATTGGACTGAATATATATATAAAAAAAAAAAACAGAGGGGTAGCCATAACATACAACAATAATCTAGACCTATCCCTGTATTACACCAGCACTCCCCAATTTGGTAATGATGAAATACTTAGTTCCCTTAAACTCAATGCATACTAAAGGGTAGTCATAGGAGATATCTGCACCCCCCCGTACCTCCTTTGTAGATGACACCCTTGATGGTTAATTACTAACATAACCTTGAAACCATTGGCTATGACAATGTCACTAATAACATTCTGATGTATGATTTCACACAACCTAAATGCAACAAGATGATGTACATTACACTGGATACTTGAAACAAAGTAAAAAATGATAGTTACTTTGGCACACTGCCCAATACCCTTGGTGACCACTTACCACTGTACCTAATCTGCCACCATACTCACAGTATAGCAAAACACTATCTCAGGGAAGTTGGAAAACAGCCAATTTCTAAGCTTATTTCATTAATATTCTGCAGCAGGTTAAGTGTCACAGTGACAGAACTTAAAAAAATGTTTATAAATACACTCAGACATGCCCCAGTCAGAACTAAGCGTCGTATCTAACCCTGCCTCGTGGTTGTCCAAAATACCAAACAGCTAATGACAGCAAGGGACAAGTTCTAGAAACTGTCTACATAATAGAACTCCTGATAACCTGCAACAACTTAGACAACTAAAAAGGTCAAATATCACACTAGAATTGCTAAAAAAAAAAAAAAAAAAAAACTTCTACACTAAACACCAACCTAATCCTAAGCTTTTCTGAACTTCAGTAAACGTCTACGGAATCTAGGCAAAATCAAACAAACTCCTTCAACAAGATAACATAAGCTGCTCAGTTTAATCATCACGTCTACAGACATTCTCACATCTGTTAAAACTCTTAAAGTACTGTATTCACACTTGTCTACTAAATTTTCATCCTGGCACATAACCTCCTCTACCCAACACAACAGTGGTTACCACCCAACCACAGTACTTCTACAGCATTACTATGTTTTGTGAACACAATCAGCCAAAACAGAAACTCAAAAAACCTTGTCATACTTTTTAATACAGTCATCCTTCAAGTTGGTTATACATACCATCTAATGTCAGTCTACACTGGTTTGAGAGTTGTCTTTCAGGCAGCAAGCCGTAATGTGGCAAAATAACTATTCACATTACCTACTCCCACCCCCCACCCCCTGTAGGGGTCACCCAGTGATCCATATTAGACCCATCCTTGTTCTTCCTATTTATCAGTGATGTACACATTACTTCCTTACTCGTACCTCCTGACTGCCCAGATTTTTACCTCATGTTTTTGGTCTGTTCCTCATAAAATGTGTTTTTTCTGGATTTTTGTGGGCAATCAGTGAGGATTGAATTCACCATATAATGACAGTATTTTGAATTTCAGACTTCATGTCTTTCAGAAAATACATAGTAACACACCATTTACTCTAGCAACTTTCTAAGATTATAAGAGCAATATTAAAAATTTGTCCCTATTTTGGGGGCTTTGTCCCCCCTATTAGTTTTGTCATTGTCCAGATTGTTTGTGCTAAGATGTTGAGAGCTATGTCCATGATGCAATCATTCAATTCGCAGATGACTTCATACTCATTTGTATATCATAAAGTCTGATCAAACTGCAACAAAACACCCAGTCATTCTCCTGCATAGCTGGCTTACTAATTCTGACCTTCTCTTTAACTCTTTAAAAAAAAAAAAAAAAAAAACTGAACTACACTGCACAAAAAGGTCACTTTACCATTATCTCAGCAAATAAAATAAAAATAGTTTGTTTCTTGTACTAAACTACTTGTAGTAACCATAGATGGCTAATTTTAAAATTAAACATTGAATCAGACCAGTGATAAAGAGATACCCCAAAAGCTGGGCAGCTTGTACACAGCAAAATCATTCCTTGCTGACTACTAGAAATACCATTGCCTCGACTTGTCTGCTACCTAGCCAACTGTTCGTTGTGCATATTCTGACGAATCTTTTTGGTTCAGGATTGCTAAAGCTGCAACAGTGCTGTAGCAGAATAGCCATATTTGCATCTAGCCTACCAAGTAGAACCCATGACTGCCTAGCTCTGAACCAGTTAAACTGACTTGAACACTCTTTTGTGTGCTCGCACACTCCTAGTTACATAATAAACTACTCCACAAAGTGGAACAGTAGCCATTTCTTTACAGTCTAGTAGACCTCTGTTCCCCCAATAGACCCTTGCATTCTAGTGATAAAATCTGCTGTATTGTGGGATTTAGTTATACTAAGTAGCAAGACTCATTGTATTCCAGCTGTATCATAAAGAAGTGGAATTCTCCTCTTCCATGCTTAAGGCAAAATATAAACTTAAAAGTCTGAGCTGAAGCAACACCTTGTTCACCTATGGATCTGCTTCTGTACCACCCTTGGCTAAGATAAATCAATCTCTGTTCCCTTCTACAACTTTATCTCCACATCTAGCTAACCTGTTTATATACTTTACATCTCTTATCTCAGCTACCTCACTATGGTACATATTCTGTTGTATTAACATCTTAAAATTCACCTCCTCTTATTAGCCACTCCTAATTTCCTATTGTATCCTTCCCACATACACAGACCGCAGATAGCCTACTGTTCTGATGTTCTACTATTCCTAGAATGTCCTAAATTCTAATTGTAAGATGCACAGTTAATCCACCACTTGCCAATGACAAATTCTTGTACAATATCAGATTGTATCTATTTCTTTATATTACATTAGGTTATTCTACATTGTTTTTGTACTACATGTGTATACTACTGCTGTACTCCTATTTGTATTCATACTGTGTTTCCCGTGTTGCGATTGCATTGTTTTTATTGTATTAGTTATTGTCAATGTAAATAATCACTGTAATTTTGTGTGGAGCTTTACTCCCAGGCCTCCGCTGAAAAGGGGTTTCATACCCAGTCAGACTTTCCCAGTAAACAAATGCAATAAATTAAATAAACGTAATGTACAGATCAGTTCAGGAAAGACATAGTCTACACAAATGAATTACACTACACAAATGAATTACACAGCAAAACACTGTCATCCATGCAACAAATAAAACTTTCTCATAGTTTCATTACTAAAATATCCATTTGAATGTTTCAGAAACATTAAAAGTCATTCAGTAGTACTCACTATAACGAAGGCTAAGGCTGTTAGACTTGATTAACTTAATTAACTGCTTTAATTCAGTGTACACTTTCATCTGTCAGATTCTGATAGAACAGTTTGGATGAAATAATGTAGTGTAACTCTAAACAAATGTATTTACAAATAAGTGTTGAGTGCAGAATTGAATTCATAGTAAGTCTTGTAAAGAATCCAGCTTTTGATGGTTCCCTATGGAGGCCTCCATATAGTCCAGTCTACTATGACAAGCCTGAGCATTAAGACGAATATTGTCCAAACATCGGCCACCTTCTAACATTATGTTTCTGGTTATTTCATCAGTCACTCCTACTGAGTACTGTAGACTTATCTAAAATTGCTGAATTGGTAAAATTGATGCCTTTCTGCATGTCCGGTCAGATGTTGCAGCAATCTGTACCCAATGTCAGCTGCCCTTGGTTGAATGTTTTGTCTGTCTTGCTAAACACTGCCCTTACTGGAGGCAAATCCTGGCATTAACATGAATTTTACCTTGTATCTGAGTGTTTTCACAGTCTTTCTTGTTTTCATGAAGCCAGCTTCCTCACTGTCAGGCTGCTGGTTGATTTTAAATATCTGTGAGTACTTTAAATCCGTAATGTCCACTGCCATACCAGAACATTGAAACATTCAGTCCCTTGCTTACAAGACCTAGCATAAAATGCAAGTCCAGCACCCAAATGAAATGGTTTTGCCACCTGTATTTCAATAATTTCTAAATTGCTGAGGTTATTCCTTTGGGACCGGAACATCTTCCCACTTTTCTTGTGCTGGAGGAATGCCCTTGCAAAAATCACTTGCAGAAAATTATTCTCTGTATTAGGCTCCCACCCCCATTTCTGAGATGTGTTGAATAACTTGTTTATTCAGACCCTTGTTGAGAATGACCGCATCCCCATTCTGTGTGGTCCTTCACTAAATTAATCTACCCTCTGCATCAGCTTGACCTTCCTTGAGGTGTACTAAATATTTCCTTTGAGAAATCCTAAAATCCATTATAGGTGAAGAATGGCTGCTACTTCTTAATATTAAATAGGTTGTGCTTTTTAAAACTGATGTCATCTGCTGACAAAACCCCATTACTTCCTGAGATAGAGATTTAAGCATTTCCTGAAAGAGTTGTTGGGAGAGCTAGAGTAACATACCCAATGTCTCATGCACAGTGAATAACCAAAGTAAACCATTGCCCAAAACTAAAATCAGTAACTCTTCTTTTTCCAAGGCCTACATCTTTCATACAGTAGTTTGCACCAGTTTGGCTATTGATAGCATTCCTGAACCTGCTATTACTCTTCATCCTCTGAAATTCTGGTGCTTCTGTGGACTGGGTTTAGTAGGTAGTCTGTCTGAGTGAAAGGGAAGACGGTTTGATGGCTCTCACACTTTTACTGGTTAGCCACATACCTACTGTTAAGTTTCATGCCTAAAATACCATCAAGTATAAGTCCCTAACTGTCATTAGGGAACAGATCTTCAGTGCTCTAAGGCCAAGAACACTGCAAAAATGGGCCCCGACCATATCCCAGGCTGCCTTCTAAATAGCATGAAACTTGACCTATCAGTTCGTCTGGAATCCCTATTTAACCATAGCTTCCAAACGGGCTTTATGCCTCATGAATGGAGAGCAGTAATCCTTAATCTGAATGGAGAGCAGTAATCCTTAATCTGCACAAAGGCTGGCCATCTTACAGACCCTGGAAACTACAGATCTGTCCTGCTAGTCTAATATGCAAAGCTATGGAAAGAACTGCCATAGAAATGGCAAGTATTTGCCTAGGAGACTTCTAGACACGGGGCTAACCAACTTCAAGGGCAGGTCATGCCTACTCAACCTGGTGGACTTCTTTGAGAAGGACAGCAAATCAATGGATGAGGGCAAAACTGTTCACATTGCTTTGCCTTTTTCTTACACAAGAAATATCTTTATTAAATTCACGTATGACATAGGCAGTCATACATAAATGAAAACTTTTAGTTGCAAACATTATACATCACAAACCATAGTGACATAATTTTAGTTGCAAATATTATACATCAGTTGTAATCTATCCAGTCATTGTCAAACATTACATAGCTGATTCAAATCGGGCTTCTGTTAATCCTCATTCCTCCTCTGCATGTATCGTTCCCACAATTCCCATTTTTTCTATAATTTGTTACTACCCTTTTCTAAAAATCCCAATTCCAGTTTTGTCTGTTACTGTATTCACTACTTCTAGCACAATTGGTTTAGACTTACTTTTCTGGCAGCAGCCATAATTAGACTCAGCAAGGCCTTACTATGTCTAGGCACTTCAGATTCTGTATCATAGCTCAAAAAAAATAATTTCCTTAGTTGCACCAGTTTGCTCACTCATTACCTCTGATAGAGTATTCTGCAGGGAATCTTTAAAGTCTTCCATCTCATTACACACCCATGTTTCCATTTGCCTTTCTTTCCCATCACACCTCCAACATTTGCTGTCTACCTGAGGAAACATTTTTGGAGTCTACTTGGGGGGTACAAAAATACCTATTTAAACACTTCCAAGCAAAGCTCCTAAATTTTCTAGACATTGCTGCATATTTGGGAGACATACATATATTCCCCATTCTTTTTTTGTGAATTGCTTATCCAGTGTCTATTCCAAATCCTTTCTAACCTTCTCTGATTTAATTCTTCTAGTTATCATACAGTATCTTTGTAGGCTGTACTAATTACTCCATTTTATTAACAGCAGCTGCTGCTCTAGACAGTGCTGGTCTTTTGCTTAGGATCCCCTATTTCTTTCTCTTTCTATACTCTGATATCAAGCCTTAATAGGGAAGGCTATCTCTAACCTGCAGTCCAAATAAATTATTGGCTTCTTCCCATTCTATACCTTTCCCTGTCTAATTATTTGCTTCCAATACCTTGGTTCTTTTTCCAGCTTTCTCCAATAAATTCCAGCCTCTCCTACCTATTGTCTGTGTCCCTATCGGCAGAATCTCTTTTCTCCATTTCTGTGTTGGCTTAGTTCTCAGAATACTTTCTGCTACTTTATGAATATAATAAAATGTGTGGATACAAGGATCTGCATCAAAAATCCCAGTCCCTTGTTTCTTGAGCCCCCCCCCCCCATTTTATCATCATCCTTTTCCACTTTGAATGAATTATAATTTTCTGTTTGTGCTATGTGCAGGAGTCTTAACTGTGCTACTCCTGAAATATCCATTCAAATCAAGTAATCCCAATCCACCTTATTCTATTGGACTTTTGCTATCTTCCCCTCCCCGATGAAATCTTTCATTTCTTTATTTGCCATCCACAATGTCTCCCCTGGTTGATTTTTTTAAAAAAAAAAAAAAAAAAACAAATGTTTCCATTGCCCTGCTCATAAAGTCCCAGCTGACTCTGTCATATGCTTTATCAAGTCCCACCAACAACAGTGGTATTTTTCTAACATTCTGCTTCCCTGTGGATCATCAGTGTTCGGTTAATGTTGTCAAATGTTTGCCTCCCTTCCACAAAACCACATTGATCCATATCTGTCAATTTTGGCATCATCTTTGCCATTCTGTTAGCCAGTGTAGACATAAACAACAATCATAGTTTAGTATTGAAATGGCCAGTATGAAGCCTGATCCTGATGGGTCTTCATCCTCTTCCGGTGTTACACCCACCACCACTTTCTTCCAGGATGTTGGTGCTTCTCCTCCCCTTAAAATTCTGTTAAACAAAACTTTCCAGATCTTTATCTTTTTTCCTCCTTGTTTGCAGACTTCTGCAGGAATGCCATCTTATTCCTGGGGACTTTGCTGTAGATTGGTTATACATCACCATTTTTACCTTGTCTTCTCCTATCCTAACTGTTAGTAATTGAGACTCCTCTACCCCTAACCTTTTGGCTTATTTAATTCTTCCATAAACATTTCATTTTGTACCTTTTCTTGGTTTCCATGTTTCTCTGCTTTACACACTTTCATAAAATTTCCAAAATATTTCTAGTATGTCTATAGGATCTCTTATCTTCCTTGTTATAGGCTTCCTGAGCTGGGCAACAACCCTTTCTACTTTCTGTTGCCCGAGTCATGCTAAAGGTTTTTGTGTTCTGGAGTTATCAAAAAACTGTTGCTCAACAATGATCTTTCTAAACTCATGCTTATTATGGAGATAATACCTTACTTTATGTTTAGCATCCTGAAATTGCTTCTTTTCTTGTTCTGTGAGATTCCTCCTATTCTGCAATACTTTAACGTTTGTCAGTCCCTGTACACAATTCTTGTTACTTCTTAACCAGATCTCTCTCTCTCTTTTTATTGCTACTGTAGTTTTAAACTCCACTTTAATTTTATACCATTCCCTAGCTGTATTTTCAGAAGAAATTTTTATCTTTAATAACTCTCAAGTAATTTCCACTACCCATTCCTTAAATTACTCCCTTTTCAACAGATAGGTGGGAAATCACCAGCGTCTCCATTTTATTTCATTACCCTGTGTTTTTATTTTAGTTCTTATTGGTACATGATCCTGCAGTGGTGGTGCTGTGGTAGCGTTGTTGCCTCACAGTAAGATGTTGTCCTGTTCGATTCTCAGCTAGAGCGTCTTCTGTGAGGAGACGTGCGTGAATGGGTGTACCTTCGTTGAAGGTTTTGCGTCAGGGCCGGCAACTTGGCATGTAAAAATCTACTGCCATTCATTAGCTGACCGGACTTCCGCTGTGGCGACCCCTAACTGGGAAAAAACGAAAGAGACAACACTGGTACATGATCCGAAACAGTTATTGGATGCGTATCAAAACTTTCAATTAAATGCACATGTTTCTGCGAAAAGTTCTTTCTAGCCTACTCATTTTTGTATCTTGGGGAATATGTAAATTCACTCCAAACTCTTACTATTGAATTCATATCCTCCTTGCCAAATATTTTCATAACCTTCTTCAGAAATCTACCCTCCTTTGTTATGCTTTCCCTTTTGGGTCCCCAGACACATCTTCACTACTGTAAATCAAATTCTAGTCCCCACCTATAAGTAATATTTCCTGCTGAAAGTTGATTACTTCTCCCAGAATTTTCATAAGCTCCATTATAGCAGTTTTTGGTGGAATATAAGTACATGCCAGTGTAATCCTCCTCCTCCTCCTCCTTCCTTGCCAGTAGCCTCTTAGCACTACAAATCTACCATTGTCTTTTTTTTATCCTTTTCTATTACCATTGGAGCTGTTCTTGCAATTAGTATAAGTACTCATCTTCCTTTGCCCCAAGTATTCCACTGAATAACCATCCAGAAAACCTTTCTTTATCAAATTCACATGTTCAGTTCTATCCATGTGTTTCTTATAGCGTAGCTATTTGCATTCTACATTTTTATATAGTTCACTACTCTTTCTTTTTTGTATATA
This sequence comes from Protopterus annectens, assembly GCF_019279795.1. Classification (NCBI taxonomy): domain Eukaryota; kingdom Metazoa; phylum Chordata; order Ceratodontiformes; family Protopteridae; genus Protopterus; species Protopterus annectens. The sequence goes on along the minus strand of NC_056725.1, from coordinate 20,726,115 downwards.
TCTGTGAGACCATTTACATTTAAAGATATGTAGAAAGCCTCATTATGTTAAAAAGTTCTTGTTCCACCTTTTATGTTTAACAGCTTTTTGTTAAGTATCTAGTTCCAGCTTTTCTGTTGCATGCATGCACTAATATTTAGCAGGTTGATCTTTTATGCAGTTGTTTCTTGTCACATCCATTTGAGCCAGTGTCGCATTTTACAAAACATTTTGTTTTATTGAAAACCCTCAAACAAAAAAACAAATACATCCCCAATACACACCTAAAACCTATTAACTTAATACTAGAAAACCTTCAAATACTGAAGTTTTAGCCTCCTAATAGAAACAGTTGTTCCAAACTGACAGCCACACTCGTAGACTTGGGTTAACCTAAAAGGGAAGGTTATCCCTGCTAAGATGCATGATACAACCTGTACTTCTACTAAGTGCTGTTTGGTTTTGTCTTACCTTTATTGCTCTCCCAGTTTGGGAAAACACTTGAATGCTTTTTGAAAGTCATCTCCTAGCCATTGAAAGAAATAGGAAGTAAGAGTAATGTCTTTCAGCTTTTCCCAGTTCGGGATCGCCCTAGCAGAACGCCGGTCCACTTATGATTGGCAGTAGATTTTTACGGTGCCGAGGTGCCAGCCCAATGCCCAACCTTCAGTGAAGGCACACCCATTCACGCACCTACCTGCATGTCTTTATTCTGTTTTTATTGCCCTTTATCAGATTGTTTCCATGGAGACATGAGACTCGGATGCAGAGTTGCTTCTACGAGCATTTATTTATTTGCTAGAGGAAAGCATTATTAGATTCAATGTTCTTGTTTTATTTGTTTGCTTTCTTTTAAACTTGTTACTAGATCAAGCCAAGGGCCTTAATACAGTCATCCCCTTATACAAGAATGAGAAAAAGCACGTAAATTTTTCTTGTGTCATGCTGTTTTGACCAGACTTTTCTTCCTTTTTACATTGGAATACCTACATTTCTTAAAACTGAAGGAGAAAGAGAGAAGCAAAATAAACAGGGGCACTTGTTCACTTTGGGTCCATGGTCAATCATTGTAAGGACTAACCATTGAATGGCACATCATCAAAAGCAAACCATCGAAGTCCATTCCTCAAATATCCACTTCATTGAACCTATGAGAAGGGGAAAGTAACTAGTTGTCCAACACTTCCCCATCTCACTTTTCCCCACTGTAGTGCGATCTCTGAGTTTGTATATATTGTTAGTGGGGGTGTGGGAGGCAAAGCGCACCCTACCTTGGTGGATTTGAAATACTGCCATTTATGAGATGGGGGAAGTGTTGGCCAACTAGTTACTTTTCCCCATCTCACAAGTTCGATGAAGTGCATGTTCGAGGAATGTGTGTTAGATGGTTTGCTTTTGATGATGTGCCATTTGATGGTTAGTCTGTTCGATTATTAACTATAGACCCATTTACTTTAGTATCCCCATTGCACTTCTAAATAAATAAGAAAACTTGACTTTATAGCATGCAAATTAGATCTTGCTTTATAAAAATATTATTGTTAAGAACATAATCTTTCCTCTTCCATTCTTCTAAGTGTTCTTCCAAAACATTAATGACATGAAGTAGAGCATTGCTTTAGAGTCGTCCTACAAGTTTAACAAAGTCAAAAAACTGCAGTGTTTTCAGGTTTTCATGTTCTGTTATGTTTCACAATTATAATTAATGATTTGTAATCGCACATTTGTCAGTTTTCAAGTTGCTGGTTTTATTCCTGTTTATCTCAATCTCCCCAATCCAGTCTCTGCTTCATTTCCAAAGTACTCTCAATCCTTCTAGTCAACTTTTGTGCTTCTCTCTCTCTCTCTCTCTCTCTCTCTCTCTCTCAAGTATTTTCTGTTGAAACATTAAAAAAGGTTTCACTGGCACAGTCTCTGTGGTCTTTATTAACAGAAGAACAAGACGCAGAATCTCCTCCTGTTTCACAGCTCACTTTTTGTTGGACAAACTTTTGTATTTCCTCTGTATCATGTTCTACATAAAAAAATGATTTTGTCCCTCCATGAAAGAAAATATTCTGAAAATATCTGGATACAGCAGCTTGAATCTCATACCTGCTTCTCAACATTCCCTGATTAGTGGAATAAGTTTACTCCTCTTCTGCCTGGTGTACAGTGAGTAATCATTTTCCAGAAACACTCTACTGCCTCCCACTTTTTAGTACTTTCTCCTTCTGCCACAGTTTTGTCAGAATCAACTCCTTTGGCTGGTAGGATTGTGTTTTTACTATTTAAAGGTCTAAGTTGCTTTCTCATGGCCAGGTTTGGAGCATACACATGGTGTGCCCTTTCAATTACAAGTCCTTTTATGGAATAGCAGTCCAGTTTCTTATTTATGCTTTCATAAAATTAATGCAGTCTGTTCCTTCCAGCTTCTCTGGTACAGCAGAAAATCTCATTTTTTTCCCTAAGTGCTCTGCCCTCTAATTCTTTTATTTTTGAAACCTCTCTTCTTAAGCAGTCAAATATTCAGCCAGCCTTTCTTCATTTCATCCTCTGATTTTTGCAGTTTTATCACCTCATCTGAATATCTGTTTTAAAGCTTTTTCAATTTTTCAGCCTTTTTGTTGTTTGAGTTGATATACTCCATCACTGTTTCATTTTAAGCAGCTCTGAGGATATTTTACTTATTTCTTTTCTTCTAGTTTACTGGAAGTCATGTCTTGCACCAAAGCTGGAGCTTGCACTGCTTTTTGCTGAACAGCTGCAGAATTCTTCCCAGTTGGTGTTTTTCTCACCTTTTGTAATTGATTTTCTTTCAGTTTTTTTGAAATTCTTTTTTGATGGCATCTAGGCAGTGCACTTAGCTAGCTAGTTACTGAAATTTACCCAAAATGATTTTACAGGCACTCTCTCTCTCGAGTTTGTTTTCACACTGGAAGAGCTGAAATTAAGCCATTACTTAATATGCAGCCATCTTGGAAGTCCTTATTCACACTGCTTACATTGACCTTGCCAATGCATTTGACTTAATAGCCCACTCTGGCATTGTTGACAAACTCAAGAGGTTAGGTATAAGCACTTGTCACCCGGTGGATTGTCATATGGTACACAGAGAGGACCCAGGAAGTTTAGAATTGGTGAGTCCACCTCTACAAATCTTTGAAGACAATGCCAACATCAAGGGCATCTGACTGACCAAATTTGCAGTTGATTGCAGATTCTGGAGCAGTCCTAAAAGCCTCCACAGACACTAATGTTCTTCAAGAAGGGCTGAGCCAGGCAAATAACTGGTGTCGGAGCCATGGACTAAAACGAAATGCTAAGAAATGAGTAATAGTGTCCTTCAGGAAGTTAGCCACCCCCTAGTAACTATCATATTGTCAACGAATTCCTCTAAGAGTTGACCCAGTAGTTGGGGATTTGGGGACGCACAGTAATCTAGCCTTTGACGATCACAGGTCTACAGTACTAAAGAAGTCATTTTACATTATGCAACTTTATAAACAAAGGTATGGTATATAGGTCCAAGGAGGTCATTGTGCCACTGTATTCGGAATTCATCAGACCTGTCGTTGAGTATAGTGCCCACTTTGGTATGTACCTAACCAGTGCATCCAAAAATTGGAATGTCCGCAGAGGTTCCTCACTGAAAGAATATAGGCTGTAAATAACATGTCCTTTGCAGACCACCTCAAAGCCCTAGTCCTGTAGTCTGTTTCTTACAAGCTATTGAGTGAAGCTCTATGCCTGGCGTACAAGGCATCATCGGACCACACACTGATGGGCCTCCTGCATATCTGCAAAACAAACCACACTAAAATTATCTGTTCTAAAGACTTGATCTTTGTGATATGAATAGGACCTGCTGGAGAGATGGATATATATCCCAGAGATGACTGTTTATCTAGAACAGCCTCCCCAGCAATGTGAAACAGAGTTCCTCCCTAACCCAATTTAAGTGCAACTTGGATAGCTGTGTGCGGAACAAAAAACTCATCCCTGATGTTCATAGTGTTTCACTGTTGCAGTCATTACACTTTGGGTTATCCGCCGGCAGGCCACCCGCAGTTGGCCCGAGTTCCAGAGTTTTGGTCCGGCGTCTGTTGCTGTCGCCTCTTCCCTGATGTCAATGCGCCAGGGGTATAAAAGATGCAACCGATGCCATTTTCTTTAGTCTTTCTTGCCGCACGGTGCCCGAAGCAAAAGCAGTTCGCAAGTGCCGGTCGGCCGACTCCTGAGATTTTCGAAATTGTGTTTCAGAACCGAAGTCTTCAATAATGCTAAGTACCCCGTTGGGGAAACTTTTTCTTGCTCCAGACCAATGTCAGTAAAAGTTAATAATTGCATCTCTTGTGGGAAGCAAATACCTCATAAGGACTTTCACTCTTACTGTATTCCTTGCCTAGGCCCTGACCACGACGTTGCCAGTTGTCGGTTTTGTGCTAGATTCAATAAACGCACTATTAAACGTCTGTTTGATTTTGCTTTGCATTATTTTGGCCGAAGGTTTAATTACATAATGCCGTCGGAACAACCGACGACCGGAATTTATAAAAAACGCAAAGACAAAGAAAAGGACAGGCATCAGAGGTCCAAAACGGACAACAAAGCCTCTTCTAGGCCAGTCGCCGGTCCTCAGTGAGGTGCTTTCGCAGCCCCTGACACCCGCCATCTCAGAGCCACAGGCCATGTACGACAGCCACGTGGAGACACCGAGGCCTGTGGAAACTCAAGGTATTGGGCCTACGGAAACTATCCCCTCAGAAGGGTCTGGAGCCACTAAGCAGGCATCGGCTTCTGAGGGTGTTTTCAGACCATCACAGCTTACAGTTAAGCCCACCACAGCAACCAAGGCAAAGTTAAAAACACCATTAAAGACAAGAAAACAAGTACAGCATTCTACTGAACAGTCATCCATGCTAAAGAAACAGATGCTTAAAATGGCCAAATACCTAATTACTTTAATCAGGGGTTCCCATCCCCCTCCTGACAAAGGCCTATTCAAGACACTGACTATGATTCCTCTGACCAGGTTTCTGTTTCCTCTGATTCCTCTTCTGATCATGGATATTCTCTCCCTCCCTATGAGGACTCTGATGCAGAAGAGTCTATACCTTCAGCCTCTCCGCCTGATTATTATTCTTTTAGAGAAAACCTGCACACCATGAGGGAACATTTCCATTGGGAGAGCCAGGATTCAGAATCCAAGAAAAAGCTCAGAGACTTTCTTTTATTGCCCCAGCACAGGCCCCTGGCTATTCCCTCTGTGCTTGATATTGTTGATGATGTTTTCTCTGAATCCACTTTGACTCCTGATTCTTTACCCCCTGCACCAGTCAAGCCAGACAGGTATTACAGGGTCCCTGACTCTCATAAATTTCTTTACAAAAACCCTGCTGCAGATCCAGAAACAATTTCTCAGGGTCCTAAAGGGGTTAAGGCTTCCACTGCTAAAAATCCTATTCCCCCGGATAGGGATTCCAGAGCTCTGGACAGATGGGGGAAAAAAGTTTACACTTCTGCTACTTTAGCTGTAAGGGCTTTAAATTGCCAGTTTCACATGCTTAAATATCAACAGTACCTAATGTCATTGTTAAAGCAGAAAATGGTTTCTATCTCAGAAAGTCCTGACAGTAAGGAAATGCAGGATTTATTGTATGCAGCTTGAATAAGTGGGAAAGCATACTTTACAATGTGGTTTTGATTCATTAGAGGCCTCTTGTAGAGCCGCAGTTACAGGCTCTGTTATTCGAAGGCATGCTTGGTTGAAAGAATAAAGTTTACCTGACCATGTTAAAGTAAAATTATTGGATGCTCCACTACAGCATGATACTTTGTTTGGTGTTAAGGCAGAAGAGGTGTTAAAGAAAATGGAGGATAAAGCAAAATCAATGCAGACAGTAAAGGATTTCTTACAGGTTCAACCACCTAGGTTTAGCAGAAACTGGCCTTCAAAAAATTGGTCCTTTCCGGTGTCAGACAGGCCACAAAGAGGCAGATACAGATGCCCAAGAGGCAGATCTCAGCCCCAAGGCTCCTACAGACCTAAACAATGGGGTGCTTCAGCCCCCAGAGGAGGGGAAGACAAATCACAACCTTATAGGAAACAGTCCCAATGACTTCCCTCTACAGATGCCAAGCACTTACCTTTTGGCAGCACTCCTAGGGGGAAAGCTAGCACTTTTCTCAAAAAAATTGGCACATAATCACCCAGGACAAATGGGTACTGAATATTGTTTCTCAGGGTTACAGGTTCCACTTTCACACGCTTCCAAAATCAAGAGGTATGCCGGACCTGCCACAAAACCAATGGGCAGAGGCGCAAAAACAAATTGCTGCTCTCATGGACATGGGAGCTATTCAAAGAGTACCACAGCAAGAACAGGGGCAAGGATTTTACTCCAGACTTTTCTTAGTACCCAGAAAGAACAAAGCCTGGAGACCAATACTGGACCTGTCAATCCTAAATACTTTACTGGATGTTCCAAAATTAAAAATGTTAACACTACAGCAGCTTTTACCCATGCCGGGCAAGAAGGCTTGGCTAGTTTCTTTGGACCTCAAGGAGGCATACCTGCATGTCCCAATCAGACAAACTTGCAGAAGATACCTCAGATTCATAGCAGGCTCAATGCTTTACCAATTCTCTGCACTGCCCTTTGGCTTATCTACTGCACCCAGGGTCTTCACAAAATGCCTGGCACCAGTAATTGCATTTTGCAGACAAAAAGGAATTCAAATATATCCCTACTTGGACGACTGCCTTATTTAAGCAGAAAGCAAGGACATTCTACTAAAGCATCTGGCGTTTGTAAAAAGATTACTAATTTGCCTAGGGTACACTGTAAACGAAAAGAAATCAAAACTAGTGCCCTCTCAAGAGATAATATTCCTGGGTGCAAGCTTAAATACAACTGCCCAGATGGCTTATCTCACGCCAGACAAACAAAGGCAACTGACTCAATACTTTCAGCTGATGGCAACAAAGACCCAGCTCCCTGCAAGAAAAATTCTGCAGGCCCTGGGCTTCATGGCGTCCTGCATTCTACTAATTCCATATGCAAGACTGCATATGAGGAAACTACAATGGTATCTAAAAAGTATTTGGACTCAACATTGTCACAGCCTGGAGACAATTATAACTTTAATTCCCTGTCTACAACAGGAGTTTCGATGGTGGTCCCAGGCCTGTCACCACAACAAGGGACAGCCTTTCACCTTACCCACAGCCAGGCAGACAAAGACAACGGATGCATCGGATTATGACTGGGGGGCACATATGGTAGGAAAATGTATTCAGGGCACATGGCCCAAGGAACAAATGCATCTTCACATCAATCAGAAAGAGATGCTAGTTGTACAGAATGCCCTGACAGCTTTCAAGGACCTACTACATCCAGGACCACTGCTAATAAAGATGGACAATACCACAGTTATGTGGTACATAAACAAGCAAGGGGGCACACATTCCTACCCCCTATGCAGGCAAGCCATGACCTTGTGGAACACAGCACTAACCTACCAGGTACATCTGCAGGCACAATTCCTGCCAGGAACAAAAAATACACTGGCAGACTAACTAAGCAGAAATCTCATGGACCCTCACGAATGGAAACTAAATCCACAAGTGTTCAGCTCAGCATGATAACAAGGAAATGGGGACGCCCAGACATAGATCTTTTTGCCTCCCCTCACAATTGCCAACTACAGAAATTTTGCACAAGAACTTGTCACTCTCAAGCATGGAAAGTGGATGCTCTGTCATTCAGCTGGAAAGCCCTGACAGTCTATGCCTTCCGTCCAATGCCTCTTCTTACCAAGGTGCTCCTAAACGTCGGACAAGAAAGGCCAAAAATGATCCTGATTGCCCCAGACTGGCAACGCCAGCACTGGTACCCAATCCTAAAGAGCTTGTCTCAGGGCCCAGCTTGGCCTTTACCTCAAATTCCTCATCTTCTGACTCAACAAAACAATCCGATTCTGCACAGTCAACTCAGAACCTTAAATTTGGCAGCATGGCAGATAATGTAGCCACTCAGACTGCACCCCTCTCTAAAGCTGTTATGGATGTCATTTTAGAAGCCAGGAGGCCCAGAGCTAGGAAATCTTGTGCAGAAAAATGGAAGAGATTCTGTGCTTGGAACCTGGCACAAGGGCTCGAACCACTTGTCCCAAATATACCTCAGATTTTACAATACCTAACTGAGATGCTGGACAAAGGCCTATCTTTCTCCTCAATTAAAACCCATGCCTCTGCCATTTCAGCTCATTACAATACGGAACCTCCCATTTTTTCACATCCTCTACTAAGACAGTACCTCAGAGGGGCAAAAAACATAAGACCACCAAGGAGAGCACCAGTACCAACTTAGGATCTCAATTTTGTTTTAGAAAAACTCACACTGCCTCCTTTTGAACCAGCCAGCACAGCTGATATAAAATTCTTATCATGGAAAACTGCTCTGCTCCTAGCAATAACTTCAGCAAGAAGAGTATCAGAGTTACAGGCATTAATAGCTGTGGAACTTTTCGTCGTTTCTCTCAGGACAAATCCAACATTCATGCCAAAAGTAGTTTCCAATGTGGCCCTGAACCAAACCATTCATTTACCAACTTTCTACCCAAATCCCCAGAATAAAGGGTAGAGACTTCTGCACACTTTGGATATACACCGACAGCTTTGATTCTACTTGGACAAAACAAAAGCTTTCAGAAAAACTGAGCAACTGTTTGTAGCCTATGCTGCAGGATCACAAGGAAAACCTATCACAAAGCAGACAATTTCAAAATGGATAGGACATTGCATCCGCTTATGTTATGCACAACATGGCAAATCAGTGCCTAAGGTCATTAGGCCACATTCTACCAGAGCAGCAGCCACTTCAGCAGCCTTTCTCAGAGGAGTAAAAACCAAAGACCTTTTAGAAGCTGCAACCTGGAGCTCAGTGCACACTTTCACCAAGCACTACCATTTGCCTCTCTACTCTAAATCCAGAGCAGGCTTTGCCACTGCAGTCCTGCAGGGCCTGGTAGCCTCTCCAAATCCAATTTAGACCCAGCCGCCCAACCTCAGCTTTGGGATTCTACCCAAGTGTAATGACTGCAACAGTGAAACGCAATGAACATAGTACAGTTGTGTACCTATCATAAATGTCGATGTTCGAGTGTATTCACTGTTGCAGTCCAGGTTACCCACCCACCATCCCCCTTTTTGCTGGGACTTCTCTGTACTTCTCAACTCTATACAACCTATGTGGTGTATTTGCTTGTAGATGAAGGAAATGTTTATATCAGTACATGCATGCTTTTTGGCATAATTTGATCTTTCCAGCCTTCCTGTCTGGGGGCACCTGACATCTGGGGCAAGACAAACTGAAGAAAATGGCGTCTGTTGCATCTTTTATACCCCTGATGCACTGACGTCAGGGAAGAGACGACAGCAACCGATGCCGGACCAAGACTTTGAACTCGGGCCGACTGCGGGTGGCCTGCCGGCGGATAACCCAAGTGTAATGACTGCAACAGTGAATACACTCGAACATCTACATTTATGGTAGGTACACAACTGTACTTTTTGGCACCTGTGTCTCTAATTGACACAGCAGCCTGTAAATAGCTAACTTGCCAGGCCCCTGCTTGTAAAGGTTTCGGCTCCCAAGCCCCCGCTTACACTTGCAAGGGTACCAGAACTTGTCAGAGTTGAGATGCATGGCTAGGCTTTTTTTTAAGACCCAGTGGTTGTTGAGCTGGCACACACTTGTGAACCTAAACAAGTGTCAGCAGCTTCAAGCTTATTCCCCTTATTCATATTTCTAGAAAATAATCAGAAAAGAGTGCCTGTGGGCAAAGATTTACTTCTGAGTAGCAGAACATTTTTAGGAAAGGTCATAAACTAGGCTTTGCTGTTTTCAGTCTGCCTTCTGAATCATTGATAATGGATGTGAAGTACAAAATTCTTTGTCACTTTTATCCATGCCAAATATCTGTAAGTCTGGTGTATCTACCATGTTTGAAGTCCAACTTAGTGCATCCAGCAATGCTATTAATTTCTGTCCCCTCCTCTGTGTTGGTAGGTATTCTCAGTACCTACTACAAGTAAGCCTGCTGTTCTTTGCTTACCATATTTATCTATGATTGCTCTTTGGAGTAGACCTAGGTGTTCTGAGAACACCTTCCGTTTGTCCAATGCAGGCAGTCATCAGAACAATCCTCCAAAAGGATGTCCTTTTAAAGTAGGAGTTTTTACATTTGGAATAGTTATTCTTATCCAGTTTAACTTTTTGGTGTGTGCTCCTAACCCTGTTATGCTGTCCCTTTTGTAGTGTAAGGCTGGAAGTTGACTGTGGAGATGGGTGAATATTTTGCTGAAGGCTGATTTTAGTTTGATTTAGTTTGAGTTTTGCCTCCTTGATTTTGCTTGTCTCATGAGAACAGTGTTTGCATTGTGTATTTTTTTGTTGTGTGTTTTGTGTATATGTCTAGCTTAATATAAAGTGTGTGTGTGTTTGTGTGTGTAAAACAGCTGATATTAGGCGATAGTTTCTAATTTTTAAGTGCCTTCAGTTTTATGAGGGAGGAAGGCCATATGAAGTCTGGACATTTGTAGCATTAATTGACATTGACATGAGCTTTGGCAGTCACTGTTTGACTGAATATGAGACCAAGCTAGGGACACACCTTTGGAATTGCCTGCAATAAAGTTGAACTAAGGCACAGGTGTGGATAAACCAAAGTATTCCACAGGAAAGACACTGAACTTTGAGGTACGCACATTTTGTCCAAAGTCTGTGCATGCAATTAGACTGTGCATTCATCTAGACACACACACACACATACACATACACACACACACACACACACACACACACATGAGCAAACACAAACAGGCAATGTCAAGTAATTTTTAATTGCTAATGTTTCATCAGAAAGAGCCAAGTCAGACTTTTCTCCTAAGATTGTCTGCAGTGAAACTGTACAATCCTGCTTAGGGCAGCCTACACTGCAGCAACGCTGGCAGGCTGGTATTGCATTTGTTGTCAAACCTGAGCAGTGTAGCACTCTGCATGTGGTCTAAACTGTAGCAACTGCTTACTACATTGTAGCAAACAGTTTGCTGTAATGTCAACACAAGAGTAAAAGTACAGGTGGAAAGGATTAATAGTTCACGCGAAAATTCAACGCTTTCCAAAACACACATATGCGAGTGTACCAACACTATGCGGTGACTACTTATTAAAAAAACAAGCTTTGATAAAACATTTGTGAGCACTTTTACAGTCCTTTACAAACTGCTTCCTCAGATGTCTGAACATTTTATCAAAGTTTGTTTTTTAGTAAGTAGTGTTACTTCATAGTACTTACTAAAAAACAAACTTTGATAAAATGTTCAGACATCTGAAGAAGCAGTTTGTTTTTTAGTAAGTAGTGTTACTTCATAGTGTACTGTGGTGGTGGTGCTGCGGTAGCGTCGTCGCCTCACAGTAAGACGATGTCCTGTTCGATTCTCAGCTAGAGCGTCTTCTGTGTGGAGACGTGCGTGAATGGGCGCACCTTCATTGAAGGTTGTGCGTCAGGGCTGGCAACTTGGCATGTAAAAATCTACTGACAATCATTAGTGGACTGGAATTCCGCTGTGGCGACCCCTAACCGGGAAAAGCTGAAAGACACAACAAGAAGTGTTATTTCATAGTACTGCATAGTGTTTGGTACACTCGTGTGTGTTTTGGAAATGGTTTGTTTAAAATTTAGAAAAAAATCTTTCTATTTTAAGTAAAATCAGTGCTGGTGAGCTCCGTGCAGGCAAGGGATGGCAAGCAGTTTGCTACAATTTATAACAAGATTTTTTTTTTTTTTTTTTAAGTAAAACTGAAGCACTGTATCAGACTTAGTAGGCAGGATATGCACTGTAGTAATTGTGTGCTACAGTTTTTATAAGAATATATTCTTTCTTTTTATTTTTTTATTTATTTAGTAAAAGGGAGGTGGGTCAGTCAGAGGCAAGGCACAGAAACAGGATCGGCTTAATACAGGTACAGTAAAGTGCTTTGTTTTTTCTCTTCGTTTTTCTTCTGAAGGTGTGGGGTGCTGGTTCATGGTACCTGCAGAGGGTGCTGCATTTCTGCCCCCACACAGCGCCTTCATCAACAGGTGACCTATTTAGCATGATATGGTAATGTCTGTTGTGGTCCCATCATACCTACTGAGTAAGGAATGTCAGAGAAAGCCATACCGTACCAACTTTTCCAAACTGTGCTTTCACATCACACAGTGATTATGGCACAGGTACATGTAGACATTGAGTTTTCAAAGACTTTGCCAATCCTTGGTGTACCGCCTTCCACTACTGTGAACCATGTCTGTGAGTAGAAGTAACAGGCAGTGTACTAAACCATATGTGCAGAATGCTTTTGTGCAGCTGTGCTCTGTTTATGAATAGCCAGCAAATTTCTTTATAATCAATTAATAAGACAGATCTGTGTTTGTAGCATCTCCTGTATAATTATCAAGTAAAATATCCACCATTTCATTCTGCTTTCATGCTGTGATATCTGTAATATTTTCGACCTTCACAAGTGCACCCCTACTGAGTAAATGCTTCATCTGATATTTAATGAAGTCCTGTTCGTCAGCCTGGAAATTTGCCGCATTTAAGATTTTATGACTTTGCATGTCTAGTTTTGGAATATCTGTGAATACTCTGTATTCTGTAATATTTTTGTTATAAATTCTAGTATGTAGGCTTTTCATTATGCATTTTAGTACTTGGGGAATTTTAGCAGGCTTATATACTGCAGTGTATGCACACACTTTCCTTATCCTCCACATTAATTGCAGTACATTACAAGTGCCTATTGGATGACTCTCTTGCCGTCCTATGACATAAGAGCATGCATATGTTTAATTTCCTGTGGATCTAAATATTAATTTGTGTAGCTCAAAGGCTTAACAGGCCACTTTGCTTTACATTGGTGGTATATATTTCCTTTTAACAAGAAACTCTGGAGATTACATTTCAGAAATCTGTGAAAAGACAAGCTTGTTAAATACCCCTACCATTGTTAAGCTATAGTCTCACTCCAGAGCATTAACTTTTGTCTGTGGCCACTCCCACAGAAGAATAGTGGGAGCTTTTGGGCATTTCATTTAAGTTTTCAAAAAAAAAAAATCAAATATCTGCTGAGATGGCCACTTTCTAGGTGGGAGGATTAAGTACATTGCGCTTTTCAAAGCTTTGTACTTCATTTTTTTCTCTGACTTCTGCAGTGCGTGGGAGCAGCTTCTTACATGTTCTCAACATGGATGCCAAGATTCACTTAGAGTGTGAATTTCTTGACATCAATGTGTGGAATAGATGAGCTGATCATGCTGAAACTCACAACCATAATGCTCTGTGTTGTACAAAACAACACCTAAAAGATATGTTTTTAATGTTAGTACCTTCAAAGTTCAAGTCTTGACAGAGCACCTACATAATTGTCAGATTCTTCATCGTGCTGGCCAGAATTGTCTGTACTGACATGTGTACGTAATGCACAATTATTATCCTTTTTACTTTTGCTTAATTTTACAAAATTCAAGAATTCTTTTGTGATGAGGAAGTTTAGCAAGAAACTGGAAGCTTTATTCCTCATTGTTAATAGATTAATGATCCCCTGAAAAGAGACAGTGTGCAGCAACATTTCTGTACGTCACTGGGGAAGAACATGAGCAGCAGTAAAAGAACTTCCATAATTACTTGGGGCCCAAATGAACCTCCATGTATTCACTTTGTATTCCGCAGACCTTGTGTTTGTATTGCTGAGCTGAAGGAACAAGCCAGCATCTGAATTTGGTTAGTTGTAGGACTCCTTAATAACAAAAAGTGGTAGTTTGTAGTGTAAGAAATGAAGCAAACTTTCCTTTACCAGAAGCAGTACACTGTGCAGACCAAGTGAAAATTAGTAGTATACAGTAAAAAAATAAAAGTTGTGCTTGTGTTAAGATGTGAAATAAAACAAGAATATGTTACAGCATTAATGGATATGAAAAAGAGAATAATGTGAGGATGTATCGTAACAGTTATGAGAAAAAGGCCATGAAGTCTAGAAATAATATAATGCAAGCTGAAGTTCAAGCTTCGTGCACATATAATAGCTATAAGAATGAGAAAGTTGCACATGTGTGTTTCTTAACCCACCCCTACCTGCCAACCATCAAGCCACTGTTATGGCATCCCATTTATTGTCCACTGGGATGAGAGCTGTGGTGGTGATGTAGGCAAAACCAAGAGAAACTGCAGCTGCACACTGACAAGTAACCAAAAAAAATGTGCAGAGGAATTCCACTGTATACAGAGTGCCAGCAATTTAATTAAAATAGTCCACTTTAATGTGCTTTTACTTAATGATACAAATTAAGTGCTTTCATCCCTTCTGCTACAGGGACATTTTCGGAACCATTTTTGTGGTGGTGTAGGCAACCACATCATCGCAGGAGTTACCATGTTCCAGCAAGCTGTGGCAGGAATGCACCCACTCGTACCCTGCCAGAGTTGCCAGCATCCTGACTTTGGTAACTGTGCCCATATTCCATCCCACATGCTGTTCGGGACTCCAACTACCCCTAGAGAAACCTTGCCAGTATCAGGGAAGCTACTATATCCCTTCCCCCAGGGTGGCACTTTACAAAAAGCTGCACCTCCCCCACCACACCCCAGCTTTTCCAGCACCCAAGCTAATAATCGGACTCTAGTTTCCTTTATCGTCATTACTTTATCCATCTATGTTGCAAAACTGGTTAAAATTAGAGAAAATGTTGTCCTACTTTTTATAAATTGCCATAAGTTCTGTTTTAAAAAGCCAATATGTTGCCAAATGTGGGGAGCCTATAACAAGAAAAAAGAAATAGTTATCCTGTAGAGGTACTAAAAATATTTCAGTAATTTTATGAACATTTGTATATAGCAGTGAAACCTGAAAATAAAGAAAGAGCTGAAGTGGAAATATTTATGAAAGACTTAAGTAGGCCAAGGTTAGAGGTAGATGAAACTCAACAATTAAGATAAGTGGCGGCAAGGTAAAAATGACATTTAATCTGCTAGAAATTCTCCAAGAATAGCTGGTATTCCAGTGGAAGTTTGGAGGCTGGGGGGGGGGGTGATAATGATCTGGAAGGTTGCAGCATTTTAAAAGGAGAGGAAGCACAAACACCCTGGAGGAAAGCTGCGGTGGCTGTAGTGCATAAAGATGGTAAAGACGCATCAGACTCTGCTTCATGTAGGCCAATTTTAATTTAAACCCTATTGTAAAATGTTTGTCTCTAATAGCTAAAGTGCTGACTGAGATTTCTTTTTGGGAATAAACTCTTGGTTAAGCTTGTAAATGCCCTAGGGCCGTTACCATAGTAACCTCCTATGATCCTAAAAGAACGATGATCCAAGGAGAAGCAGAAAGTAAGAAAATCCCACTGTTTTGGTGGGTCTTGATGCAGAGAAAGCAATGAACAGGGTAAGCTGGGATTTTATGATTAGGGTAAGTAAGCATTTGCATTCCCTGATACAGTAGTAAGGTTAATTAGGAGGATATATTCTGTATTGAAGGCCAATTTAAAATATGAGGGTTCCTCTGACAAGTTGATCAAAGGAACCAGGCAGGGGTGTTTTTTTTCCCCTTTGTTGTTTGCTTAATATAGGGGACTCAAAAACTCAATGATGTAATTGGTATGGTAATCAAGAAAATTGGCTTTATTTGAAGGCATTATTGTGTAACTCTTAAAACTATGCATCAGTGTTGTTGATCATTTTCAGACAGTTTCATTTCTTTTTGGGATATAAAATTGATAAAGATAAAACAGACTGTATCTGTAAACTTTGTACCCACACATGAATTGGTACGGCAAAACCTATATTTATGGGGACATAAACTGAAGTTATGTACGAGTACGGATTTAAAAGGATATTGTTATGGCACCTAAGGAAGTGTGGGAAGAAACTGAAAATGTAATACAAAAACTGAGAAACTGGAAGCTCTTGTTTATGGATATTGATAGCAAGATACAAGCGGCAAAAAATATTTTTGGTTTTAGTCCCTTTAGTTTTATATATAGGTCAGGCATAATTTTATCAACCAAAGGAGAAGTTGTGGACAGTAATAAATAGTTGAAGGAATTTATCTGGGAGGGGAAGAGGTTAAGGGGTTAAGTGGGATAAGTTAATCCTTCCAGTAGAACAAGGTATTTTAGGATTACCTGATCTGAAGGGATATTTTAGAGCAACACAAGACTCTTGTACATGACACAAGCAGAAAGTTAACGTTCAAAGTGGAAAGGGATGATGAAACAGGGAAGTACAGAATATTATATTCTTAAAGTAGCAGAAAGTGTTCCAAGAACTAAGCTAACATGAAAATGGAGAAAGGAGAGTCTGCCAACAGGGATGACTGCAATTAGGGGTACAGAGAATATGCAAGGGGGTAGGAATTTCTAGAGAAAACTGGCAAAGGAACCAATGTATTTGGGAGCAAATAACTACAGCGGGAAAGATGGTAGAAATGGAAGAGGCTGGAAAGACATTTGGACTGCAGGCTAGAGATTGCCTTCCCTATCAGAAACTGATATCAGAGTATAGTATAGAAAGGGATATAGGAATCTGAAAGACCAGCACTGGTAGAGTTTTTACATGACTCAAGATAAGCTGCTATTATAAAGGGATAGTTAAGAGGGAATATAAAATCTTTCATGATAACTATAGGAATCAATCAGAGGGAGAGAAAACGTGGACAAGCAATTCACAAAAAATTATGGGAGAATACAAATATGGCTCTCAAGTATGCAGCAAAGTCTTCAAGATTTAGGATTTTTGCTTGGAAGTGTTTGCATAGGTATTTTTATACCCCAAGTAGCTTCTAAAGAATTTTTCCTTGGGTAGATTGTAAATGTTGGAGGTGTGATGGGAAAGAAAAAAGGAAAGGTAATTACAAACATTTTTTGGGAGGTTTTCAGGTTTAAAAATCCCCTACAGACTATTCTGTCAGAAATAATGGGTGAATAAATTGGTATAACTAAGGAAATTATTTTTTGAGCTGGGATACAGAATCTGAATTGCCTATACATGGTAAGGCCTTGCTAAGTTTAATTCTGGTGGCTGCCAAAAAAAGAAATTACTAGAAAATGAGTGACTATAACAGAAATAAAAGAACTGGAAGTGGGATCTTTAGAAAAGGGTAGGAGTAAATTGCACACAAAAATGGGAATTGTGGGAACAATACATGCAGAATAATGTTTTGGAGGAGGAGTGAGGTTTAAGGGAAGGTAGAAATTGAGTTAGTTATGTAATGTTGGATTGACTGATTATGCAGATTACATGTGATGCATAATGTGTAACTGAGCATATGACAAATTGGTTTGTTTTCATTTATATAAATGTATGATTATATCATAAGTGGTAATTCAGTAAAGGTGATTTAAAAGGTGAGAGTTATGTTAGATAAACTTGCCTTTGCTTCTGTAATATAATTTGTAGGCAAAAACAAAATAACTGTCAAACTATACTTAACAGATGGAATTGCATAGTAGTCCACAACTTTAAAGCTTAGCATGTGGCTCAGGTGTCAGAAATGTGACCCAGCTTTGTAGGGGTGGGAGGTTGGCATAATGGTTAAGGTGTTTACCTTACAGACACAAGGTGCAGGGCTTGATTCTCACATTGGGCAACTGGCTAGGCTTAAAATGGCCCACAAGGGTAATTGGCCTTGTACTAATCTATGACCCTATAACCCTATTGTAATGAAGCATACTTTCACAATATTGTTTGCTCACTGGCATCTTTTTTTTTTTTTTTTTTTTTTTTTTGCACTGTGTGGAGTATGTTTTGCAGTCTGGTTTGATAACTAGATTTGTGTAATTTATTGGATAGTGAGTGGAAACAACTCTGGCAAGCATACTACAAGAGCTATTTTTGTACCTTTGATGGTCAGTGTTGAATTTAAATTTGAATGCATCATACGCTTATTTCTGCACAGAAAATAGTGTTGTTTGTTTTGGCATACAGATGTAGGTGAACTGATAAAACAACTGTTCTGGTACATTTTTTCCACTACATTTTAGCACAGCTATTTGATGGTTTGAACATTAACTTTCCTGTCAGGTTTCTGGTTGAAATGATAGCATTCGTTTTAAATGCAAAGTATGGCATAATTTCCAGTGACACATTTGTTAGGTAATTGTTGCTGTACAAGTTAGACATTATACAGAACTTGCTTAATCCATGCATGCCTTGGTAGTGTTTCTGCCACACCTTTCCTGACCCAGCCCAATATAAGATTGCTAAATAGCTCTGAATTTGGCAGAACAGTACCTTGGGCTGAATCAGGAAAGGTAAAATTTGACCTTTTGTGGTTCATGAGATGACAAGCAAGCATGCTTAAGCACTGCCATACTCTTGCAATGAGCTCAGGGCATCAGGATGTTATCAGGTTGTACCAATCCCAAGGGTGGGGAATTGGTAGAATGCCCAACATCTCAGAAAAAAATTTGATGTGAAATGCTGTATTTGGTGATTTGTTTCCCTTTGCACATTAACCATAGCTGATTAAGCAAAATGCTTTTCATAACATGCTGTTGTAACGGTCTCCTTGTACCACGTTTTTGTTTGTGTTTGTTACAACACAAATGAGTTATGGGACATTCATTTGCATCTAGGTCATTTACATCTTGAAGAAGAAATGCTGTGTAAAGCAAAGTGCATATTCTTGTGTGGTTGGGTTGCAGCATATTTTTCATATCGCCTGTCTTCTCAATCTTCACACCTCTCAGCCTTCTTGCACCAAAACACATGGTGCATTGTGACAAAAGTGGGGAGAATGTGGCAAGCTTGAAGACTGAAATGCAGAACATAGTACAATCACATTAATGCTCTAACCGTTTGTTAAGGAGCAGCAAGCATTTTGAATGTATGTCCTTTAAAACATCCTAGTGCACAGAGTTTTTGAACTTAAAGTATGATGTGCTACTTTGTGACAGTTTAAAGTTATGCCCATATTAGGAAAAATGCATATTATTAAATTGCAGAAACTGCCTTTACCTGTTGTACCTTTGTGGAGATAGTACCTCTGATGCATTATGTATGGTACAAGCAGTCTAGGGGGAAAAGCATCCTCACACACTCACGCACTCACTCCCAGAATTAGTCAGCTGACATTTTACACCCTTTGTTTTAAGGAAGGCCTCACACGAGTGCCGCAGCAAGTTTTTTGATAGTCACAGCCTTGTCTTGGGGTTTCACATAGCACAAATACCATTTTTTCAAACTTTCTGACAATCCTGTCTGTATGTAAGCATGTCCTCAAGGTTTTTATGAAGTAGAATTTAATTTGCTGTTTCAGTGGTTTAAATCTTAACTCAAGCACTCTTTCCCACAAAGCTAAGAAGGAGATGTCTACTAATATGTCTGAAGTCACAGAATGTTTTGCTTTCTGAAGTACAACTTACCAGGCGTTAATTGCAAGTATCTCACATTTAACATAATTGAAAAATGATTTTTCCATTATTTTTTTGTACACAGTTTGTTCAAGATGTGCTTTCGCATCTTAAATAAAGCTGTCACCAAGTAAAAACATTGTGCTAGAAAATAGATGACTCACCCTTTCTTGAGATTTTCCAAAATAAATTACAATAACTTATTTTAAGTGAGTACCAGAAATCTGTGCTGCTGCTCGGTTACTGTGCTTCTGCTCTTCATAACTGAAAACTAAGATTGCTTTGTATCCATTGAACTAGGCTATTAACAATCAGAGCTTAGATAAAAACATTTTCTCTTCAGTAGATGAAGACATTCTGAGCCTTCTCAATATGTTTAGTATTGCTCCTTGTCCAGACATGTTGGCTCGTACCCTTTCCAGTGATGACTTATTTTGCTCATACAGGAATGGTCTGCTAACCAGCAAATTCTTTCTTTTGTTTGTAAGTGTAGAATATAGAAATTGAAATATTGATGTGGACCCTGTTGCACTACTGATGCGTATGCTGCAATCCCACTAGCAGTACCTTACAATTTAACTTTTTATACATTGCCATGAAGTTCCTCTCTTGCATTTTCATGGAGTTGGCTGACATCTCAAAATATTTTAATGTTTATTGTAATGTATGCTGCTGGGATAGTAATATGCCCTCCTAAGCTAAAGCTCTTCTCTTCCATGTCGCATTTACTGTAGCATTGCATAGCAAGCGTGTGTCAGGATGTTTCAGCCCCACCTTTAGAATTAGCCCTTATCTGGGCATGTTGGCCAGTTAAGAGCCTGGGCAAAAGGTCAAGCTTAGAGTCATTATCTCTCCCCACCCATGTATACTTCCACTTCCAAAGTCTCTGTATGACTCTGACTCACTGGGAACAGTTGGGGGAGTCTCTCATTCCATTTATTCAGCAGAGGTGAGAGCCAGACATCCTTTTATCTTTAAAAAAAAAAAAAAAAAAAAAAACCCGTGGCCCCTTTTTTCTTGCCCAGTTGGTCTTGGTTTCCCTGTGGTGAGAATTAAGTGATAAGAAGCTTGACAGTCTGTTGGTGCTGCAGTAGTGGGACACCCTTTTCTCCCACTGGTTCACTCATTAGCTTGTCATAGTTTCCTGTCTAGGTGAGAGTCCTGCATGTTCCCATGCACACCTTCCCCCAGCTCAGCACTACATGTGCATCCTTGGCAATGAGAGCTTGCTCAGCCTCATCCTTGGCGATCTCCTGCTCTCTACCAGGTATCACCATTGTAGTGGGCCAAGCAGTACCCCCCCCCCCCGATGTGTGAGCTGGCCTGAGCCACTCAAATCCAACTCATTGTCTTGGGTGTTGGGTGCCTATCGACAGGGCTTCATCTGTCTTGTACCAGAGGGCCAGCACCAGCACAGGCCTTGATATTTTTTGTACAGTAGTGCTTCTGTAAAAGGGACTGTTGCATTCTGTAATGCACTGGTGTACAGCAGGCAAAGTACCATTACAGGTTACAAGCTACATAATAAAAAGAAGCTCCTGACCATCACTAATGTGTGTTGACTTCATTGTTATAAAATAAAATTTAAAACCAAGTCTCCCAAACTTGCCATTTGGAAGCGTAAGACCAAATATGAACTTTGGATTCAAACAATAACCATAAGGCTGTATTCAGCTATGTTAGGAAACTTAGAGGTAACCTACAGTTCTGCACTGAACGTCTCCACAAAGTCCCAAAATCTTAATATTCTTATAGACAAGTTCTCTTCCAGCTTCACTCCATCCATCCTCCTTTTTGTCCCCCCATTCTCCTGCATGCTTACACCCTCCTGAGAACAACTTGGATTAAGTCCTTTTGGCACTTTCCAAGTTTAAAAACTGTAATTCCACGGGTCCTGGAAACACCCCTTGTATATGACTACTGAAGAAAGTAAAATCTCATCCACAAACCCTCTCTCTGGTGTTCTACCTGATTCTTTCTACTGGAAGTGTGGAGAGTAGCAGTTGTGGTGTGCCCTTGCAGTAAAGGTGGTCCTTGTACTGATCCTGGGAGTTATTGGGCTCTTAGTCTTACTAGTATTATTTATAAAGTTTTGGAATGCATTACAGCTGAGTAAACAATAATATAGCTGACCTTGTATCCCTGGCTACACTACACACCAGTTTGACTGTGTAAAAGGCAAATCATGGATATTCAACCTAGATAAGTTCTTTGGAAGGATTACTGAGGGCATGTATAAAGGTATACAATCCACACTCCTTATCTGAGCCTTGCCAAAGCCTTTGACACACTTCCCCATGCTGGGATTATAACCACCACACAGTTTGCTTTAAGTTTAGGGGTGTTTTTCTGATGACAGAAAAATGCTACTAGTGGTGGTCCGCAGGGATCTGTTCTTGGTCTCCTTATCTTTGATGTATATTTCTGTGACATAAAAGTCATCGTCAATGGATTGTGATTAACCAAGTTCACTGAAGATTACAAACTGGGGCTTATCAACACTAATATTGGTATTCCAGTTATCCCGGCAGGGCTAAACCCAACAGGTGCTTTGATTTATTAATCGTGGACTTGCCTTAAACCCCAGTAAATGCAGTATAGTTTCCTTTGGTAAATCTGGCATCACTGCTGCTTGCAGTATAGATTATATTTTACTTGTTAAAGACGGTCATCAAGGGACTTTGGTTTGTAAATTGATGAGCTTCTCCTATGACTTCCAACATCACTGTGGTAGTTGGAAATCTTTCTTCTACCTTGTGCAGTTTATCCTTCATTGCATTTCCGCAAGGTACAAAGAAGTTATAGTTCCACTTTATTCCTCCTTATTAATTAGGCTTATCATTGACTATAATGCATTCTTTGGCATTTACCTTGCTAAGCATCTAACAGTTCCTCACCAAAAAGATACAAAGTCTCCGTGCACATGTCTACATTGAACTAAAAGCTGTGTCCCTCTGTCTCATTCAGACACTTGAGGAACAGCACCCATTTCACTTTCCATACTACGAATGACCCATCAATCTTTGAACCCTTTTACCTAAATAGAAAGTGGTAATGCAAGCACATGTTCTAGCAATCTAAACCTGCACTTTTACGTCAACCACGTTCCTGGAATAAGCTGCCTTTACCTGACAAGCAGAGTACTTCCCTGGTCACTTTTAAAAGCAGTCTGGATGAGTGTTCACAAATTTTCACCAGGGATATGTGGAGAAAATGGTACTTAATGGGGGACATTGTTAAATCGCCCACCAGTATTGGGTGATGTGGCTGATTTTTCTTGGTCTCCTTTAGCCAAAAGCTTAGTAGGATCCTACGAATAAGGTTCCATAAAAGCCACTTTGAACAGTCTTTTGATGATTTGTAGTCCCATTAACATTGAAACAATTGGCACAGGCTATATACAAGGACAAAATTACACAAGTATAAATAGTTTTAGGACTCAGTGCATTTCTAGTGGAAGCAGATGTGTGTCAGTGTTCAGTTGGGAGACCACTGCTGTTCATTCTGGTGATACAGATATGTTGGAGGGGGTGTATCAACAAAGCTGCTTGTATGCAAATAATGTGGCATTTTCAAGAAAACTCTGAACAGGAACCTCAGCAAACGATAAGGGAATGGAATGCAAAACTGAAGGCACACTACATAAAATGGAGGACTTCCAAGAAAGTTATAGTACCAATTGGGGAAAATCAGAAGCGTAAAATTGAGGTAGAAGGGAAAATAGTTCAGCAGCTTCAAGTATCTGGGAGGGGTGTTGAGGAGAAGAGAAATCTGAATGAAGTCAGAGCTGGAATCAGTGGTGCTGCAGTCAGTTGGCAAAATTTGTTGGGTAGTATGTGACAAAAGAATGTCAAAGAAGCTGAAAAAGTAAGGTATAAAGAGATACATACCCATGTCCATTTTTGGTGATATTAATCAACATGACTAAATCACCTACAGCCAAGTTTTACACCATTGAGTGGCTAGTGTTGGTGCAATCCACACCATCCTATCTAGAGAATGCTGTGCACCACAGCTGATCCCGAAAGTGGACAGTCTGTATAACTCCTCCCCACTAGACACTGAGAAATACTCACTGTCACTTGATATTTCAGTAAGCAGTCTGTAACAAGTGCTTTATTTCTGTCTTCCAACCAAGCCCCAAGATACCAGTCATTTGTGCCCTAAAGCTGTATTCAGAGTTCTCCAAATATTGTGCCATAAAGCTGTATTCAGAGTTCACCAAATAGCCAACAGTTTTATCATTTTATGTATTCTGTAGTTAGTGTAAAAAACTTGTAGGAGAAAAAATAGTTCAAAATGGGTTAAAACTTTGGGTTGATAGGATGTGTACACATCCTAGCCTAAGGACCCCATGTTACTCTCGGGAAAAGGCCCTTTAAATGCTTGTCGTTGTCTGTAATAGTGTGGAGAAGGAAGGAGTTTTGCTGCTTGGCACAATTGTATTTAAGTGTCATTGGTAGTAGTACATAGCACACTTTATGCAGCCCATGTCTACGGAATGCTTGCAAAGAATTATGACCATCGCAACAGTTCCAGTAGTACTTGTGAAATGTGCACTGCATGCAGCTTAAAATGACATGTAATCTGCAGCTCCATAAGCAGTTTGATTTTCTTTGTAGTCTTTTCAAGTAATACATAGTTTCCATTTAGGTCGCCATTGTTGATCTAGTACTTGGAGACACCTTGTACACCAAACAGGCAAGCCATTTATTTCTACCTCCCCCAGCCCCTACCATTTTGCAGATGTGCTTGTACTTGAACCAAAACAATAAGTGGTGCAGAATGATACCAATCTCAGGTCAGATGAGTGTCTGTAAATAAAAGAATCTTGTAGCCAAACTGTTGCAGTCTGCAATGCAGTCTTTTTGCCCCACTCCCAAAAAGGTGTTGCATTATTTATGTCTGTTCTTTGGCATTTCTACCTTATTGGTGAGTTGCAGTCTGTAATTTGAGCTGTAAAATTTATTATTTTTGTCAATGTGGTGCACAGCCACTCAAAATTTGTACTCTCTTGATTATGTCATTACATGGTTCTGCCTTTTTGTTTCCAAAAAAGAATCTACTAAGGTGGACCACTAACATCAGAATATTCACAAATCATAGCAGACGTCTGTTTATAAATTAGTTATTAACCACTGCGTCTGTAGTATTGCACAATGCAAGTGAAACACTTTCTTTGGAATGTTGATTTCACACACAGTTATGAAAATATTTTGAAACCTTGCATCACTCTATGTTCTTAGGAAGTGGTTTACACCCGAGGTTTTGTTTTTGACATCGTACTGCTAATCCTTCCTTGTAAGTGGTTATGTTTTAGAATGAAGGCACCACATATGCTTAAAATGTCAACTGCTTTCCGTCTCACAGTGATGGTGGTCTTTTTCGCTGAAACTTCCCCTGTCCATACACAAAGGAAAAATGTGATCAGATGTTACCTGTCATTAGACTTCTACTTTTGAATTAATTGAGAAAGAGACACTGTGACTTTTTAAGTAGTACAATATTTTTATCTGTAGTACTTGCTACATTTATATTCCAGTAGCATGCCGCTGTTAACCGTTTTTACTGTGGCTAACACTTGGCACCCAGTGACATTGTTAGAATATTTCGTGCTCACAACATAGTTTTCTTATGTTTGGTGTTTTTATTTCTAATTCTAAACTGGAGAAGCTGTGTGTGTGTGTGTGGTGTTTTTATTTCTAATTCTAAACTGGAGAAGCTGTGTGTGTGTGTGGTTTTATGAATCTTTCCATACTGCTGCAACTGCCCCCTGGAGCTATTTTTCCACTAATTTGCCCAACACATTGATCAGATTTGCTGTGACATAATCTGAACTTGCTGCTTTTTCTGATTTCATTTTCCTTCGTGCTGTTCTTACTACTTCTAGGGTGGACGACTCCTTTCATTCTAAGCTGTGTCTGGGGGCAGTACAGCTTCTGTGGAGGTTTCTTTTTTCATTACCTGCTGAAGGTACTCCTTCCATCTGCCTTTGTCCTGTGGATTACTGAGCAGATTGGTGCTGGCATCTCTTATGAAGGGTGTCTGCCTTGCTCCTTAATGTTTCTTTGCCTTCCAACCTGATGCCATTTCTTTGTGCCATCTACTGAGTCACTTTCCAGAAGCTGGTAGAGTGCCTCTGATGCCTTGTACTTTGCTATTGCAACTACTTTCTTAGCCTGTTTTAGTCAACTAGTATCCTTTTTCTCTGGCACTCCCCCTTTTATGATCAACACCAGCTTGCAGAAAGCCTTCAGACAAGGTAGAAGCATGTTAGTCGTACTTCCTCCAGTTGGCAGCCCAGAAAACAGAGCAATGCAAGAGAGTTTGGCGTCCACATTTTTAGCATCATCATCCTCATGATTCCTCCGGTTGGATTCCATAATAAGTGAGAGTCACATGGGTTCAGCAGTTCCATTCCATAAAGGAGACTGTTCCGGTCTTCCCATGTATTGTCCGAGAGCTTTACTCATGGGCACACCAGAGCAGTCTCCGTATGATTAGTTTCCTTTAATTAAGAAAATGCAACCATAACACAACCGATGCAGTTCTTTGGACATAGCATTGGGTGTATTTTCTCAAAATTTGAAAATAAGGTGACTTTGGATTGTCTGCAAAAGAAAAAATAAATCCCAAGGAAATGCTAGCCTTAATGAAATGACTTGGCACCCTCAGCAAAGCATGGACTTGAGCAATGTGCAAGGGGTACAAGGGCCCATGACTGCTGCAGATGACCAGAGACAGCCTGGGAACTGGCTCTGCAGCACAGATGTCTCTCAAGACAGTGTACATAACCTCAGAACAGAGTCATGTGGTGGGTCAACCACAGGAATGTCTTCCTTCAGCTAGTGCATAGGTGTGGAGAATAACTTTGATAGTCCTGCTTGCATCATAAGATAACAAACAGCTGAACCAGCTGTGCTCAAGATCTCCTTTCTAAGGGGCTGGAGCAAGAAACGTTTTCACCTTAAACAGGAGAGGTCTGTTCCTCTCTATATTCCATCTGATTCTGTTGCTTTTCAGAGTGATCCAGAAAGTAAGGAGCGGGAGGCCCGGAAAGTAAGATGCGGGAGGCCCGGATGACCTTGATGCCATCTATTTGGCCCAGACAGGAGACTCTCTCCCTGGTCATGGAAAAGTCCAAGGGAAGACAATAAGTGATGACACCTGCATCAGCAGGCTTTCTGAATCAAGCCAAGGGAACCCTAATACTCCCCAAACTGATAACACTGCAGCTGACTGGTTGTACTTTTTCAATCTGATATTTTTTTTGGCACCAGAATTTGATGCATGCTCGACATAGTTAAGGAAGCTAAAAAGCCAAACGCCAAGAAATCTTGTATATTGTGCATCATACAGGATTGGCTTACAAACCAAAGTTCACCTGTCAGTCATTTCAGCCTGTCTTCCACTGGATCTGCCCTATCTAGTTTGAGACCAACAATTCCGGAAATAAAACACTTGGAACCACCACAAGAAATCACAGCTTCTCCCTAGGCCCTACACTGTGTGCTAGGAAAAACTTAACAAAGCTCCATTTGAACCAGCTGCATCTGTAACCATAAAAGTATTAAACTCAAAAGCTGATGTGCTGGTGACCATCATATCTGAACTGCAGGCCATGATGTGCTTCCACAACAACAGGGTGAAAACCAGCCCTTCTTTTATGCAGAAAGTTATGACAGTCTACCCTCAGACAAAGCATATCAACTTCGAGCCTTCTCAAACCATGAAACTAAAACTATTTTCTCACTTCTTTTCTTCAGTAATGATTTACTGTGGTATGTTCCTCTTTACGTCTACTGCATATTCTAATGTTCTGTACTATGTATTGATAATGCCACTGATCAGGCCACTAACTGTCTATATTCCTTTGCATTATCCTTAATCCTACAGAATCATCTTGCTGTTAGAGTTTGAGAATTTTTACAATATCATTATGTGTTCTTGTGTTATGAATGTTATAATTTTGGAATTGAGATGCTATTACTTTTTCTGATGTTCTTCGTCTTCCCTTGCTGCAGTCCTGACTATTGGGGTATAGTCCGCGTCCCAGTCGGCCCGAATACCAGAGTATAAGGCTGACGTCGGTCATGGCGCCTTAGACTGACGTCAGTACGTCAGGGTACTAATGCGCATGACCGACGTCATTTCCTCAGTCTTTTTTGCCGCATGGTCCGATGCAGAAGCAATTTTGCGAGTGCAGGTTGGCGTTCTGAGATTTTCCGAAACCGGAGTTTCAGACCGAAACAGAGTTGGCTAAGTAACCCGTTAGAACATTTTGGTTTTTCTTGCCTCAGTATTTAACGGATGTCAGAAAAAGTGAATAACTGTATTTCTTGTGGGAAGCAGATACGCATAGGGATTATCATACATTGTGTATACCTTGTTTAGGGCCTGAGCACGACGTTGTTGGTTGCCGCTCTTGTGCTAGATTTAACAAGCGCACTATTAAGAGGAGGCTTGATTGTGCTAGGTTAGTGTTTGGGAAGCGTTGCAATTATAATATGCCGTCGGATGCTCCGGCCGCTTCATCCAAGAAGCGCAAGGACAAAACAGTGAAGCCTAGGGGTGAGGAACCGGCAGTCCCGGACGTCGGTTCTTTAGAAGGCTCAGGGAGCCAGAGGTTTTGCCAGGAGTCTCTATGGAGTCTCAGGCAGATACTTTACTGTTACAGGATGTGCCCTCTCAGGAGGTAGGCCAAGCTGAGGGGGCTTCTCAGGTAACTGTTCTTCCCTCTCTTCCCAAGGTAGTTAGGGCCTCTCCTTCTGTTGCCAAAGCTTCTTTTAGAGGTAGGCCAAGTTCAGCTTCTGTGGGGCTTCTCCTAGCATTTGGGCTCTGTGCCTAAGAAACATATGCTTAAAATGGCAGAAGATTTGATTACTCTGATTAGAGGTTCTATGCCCCCGCCTGATAAGAGGCCTAGGGTGGAACAGGAGTTTGATAGTTTTGAACAGTGTTCACAGGCTTCAGAGTCTTCTGTGGAAGACTTGCAAGAGTTTCCTACTTATTCTGATTCTGATGTGGATGATTCCACTCCTACAGCTTCTCCTCCTGAGGATTTTGCATTTTCAGAGACTCTTCACTCCATGAGGGAGCACTTTAAATGGGAAGGCCAGGATTACTCTGATTCCAGGAAAAGGCTTAGGGAATTCTTGTTTTTACCCCAGCATAGGCCCTTAGCTATTCCTCCTGTGTTGAATGTGGTGGAGGATGTTTTTGCAGAGGCTTCCCTGAACCCTGATTCCTTGCCTCCTGCTCCTGTTAAGCCTGATAGGTATTATAGGGTGCCCGAAGCTCATAAGTATTTGTTTAAGAGTCCTAGGGCGGACCCAGAAACTGTTTCTCAGGGGCCTAAAGGTGTTAAAGCTTCTGTGGTTAAAAATCCTGTACCCTCTGATAAAGAGGCAAGGGCTTTGGATAGGTGGGGTAAGAAAGTATATACTTCTTCCACTCTAGCCATGAGGGCGTTGAATTGTCAGTTTCATATGCTGAAATATCAGAATTATCTCCTTTCACAATTGAAATCTAAGGTGGATGCTTTGGCGGAAGGTATTGAGTGTAAAGAATTGCTGGATTTGGTTCATGTGTCTGAACAAGTGGGTAAGCATTCTTTGCAGTGTGGTTTTGATGCTGTTCAGGCCTCCTCGAGGGTGGCTGCTACTAGTTCTGTTCTTCAGACATGCCTGGTTGAAGGATCAGAATTTAGCTGAGCATGTTAAGACCAGGATTTTGGATGCTCCTTTACAGTCTGATGTGTTGTTTGGACCGCCTGTGGAAGCAGTTTTAAAGAAAATGGAGGACAAAGCTAAGTCTATGCAGACTGTTAAAGATTTTGCAGGTGCAGCCTCCGAAGTTTAGTAGAAATTGGCCTGCTAAGGGGTGGACATATCCTGCTTATGGTTCCCAGTCTAGGGGTAGGTCTAGTCGTGGTAGGGGCAGGGCTCAAGGTTCGTTTAGGCCTAGATCAGACAGTTCACCTGCTCAGACTTCTGGTGAGGGCAGGGGTCAGTCCTTTCGTAAGCAGAACCAATGACCTGCCTTTTCAGCTGCCAGTGGATTCTCGTCTGGCAGCTCCTTTGGGAGGAAGATTGTCTCTTTTCAAAGAAAATTGGGATTTAATCACTCAAGACAGATGGGTGCTGGATATCATTCATCACGGTTACAGATTTTATTTCCACACAATGTCCCCTTTCAAAGGCATGCCAGATGTTCCTCCTCCACAAAGAAAAGAGGCTCACAAGCAAGTTTCTCAGTTACTCCAGATAGGGGCCATTCAGCCAGTCCCTGTGTCAGAAAGGGGTTTCGGATTTTATTCTCGCCTGTTCCTAGTACCAAAGAAGGGGAACACGTGGAGACCAATTCTGGATTTATCTATCCTCAACACTTATCTGGACATTCCCAAGTTCAAGATGTTGACGTTACAACAACTGTTACCTCTGCTGGGCAAGGATCACTGGATGGTAACTTTGGATCTCAAGGAAGCTTACCTTCATGTGCCTATAAGGATAAGTTGCAGAAAGTATCTGCGGTTTCGAACTGGAGATTTTCATTATCAGTTCTCTGCATTGCCCTTTGGCTTATCTACTGCCCAGAGTATTCACAAAGGTTCTGGCTCCAGTGATAGCTTACTTCAGGCTTCAAGGCATTCAAATCTATCCTTACTTGGACGACTGCCTGATTCTGGCTCAAGAAAAGGAAGACCTTCTACAGCATCTGGAATATGTCATAGCAGTGCTAAGATGCCTAGGGTATTCTGTGAACGAAATAAAGTCCAGTCTAGTACCCTCTCAAGACATGTGCTTTCTGGGTGTGAGACTGAATACAGCAGCCCAGATGGCCTTTTTAACCCCGGACAAACAAAAGAGTCTGTCACTTTACTTCCATCAACTATCTCATCAGTCCGTGCTGACTGCAAGGACAGTCCTTCAAGCATTAGGGTTCATGGCATCTTGTATTCTGGTGCTTCCCAATGCCAAACTGCATATGAGGAAGCTGCAATGGTATCTCAAAAATGTATGGACACAGCACTGCCAAGATTTCGACACTGTCATTCACATAATGCCTTGCCTTCGAAAGGAATTCTTGTGGTGGGCTCAGGAATGTCACCTAAACAAGGGACTCTCTGTGACCCGGCCAGAGGCGAGTCAGATTTTAACGACAGATGCCTCGGACACTGCTTGGGGAGCTCATCTAAATGGAAAGTGGATACAAGACAAGTGGCCTGCCAGACTACAGCATCTACATATCAACATGAAGGAGATGTTAGCAGTCCAGTTTGCATTGATGGCTTTCAAGGAGTTACTTCTTCCAGGGCAGGTGTTGATTCTAACAGACAACACGACTGTCATGTGGTACATCAACAAGCAAGGGAACACATTCTTATCCTCTATGCAGGCAAGCAATGATTTTATGGGAGACTGCGTTGAGCCTGCAACTAACTCTTCAGGCAAGGTTTCTGCCAGGAGCACAGAACTCCTAGCAGATGTATTAAGCAGACAAATCATGGATCCCCACAGTGGAAACTGGATCTTCATGTATTTCAGAAATTGACAGTGTCATGGGAACTCCAGACATAGATCTGTTAAGCTTCTCCACTAAACCACCAGCTGCCAAAGTATTGCACAAAGGGGTTTCATCACACAGCTTGGAAAGTGGATGCTCTGTCTTTCAGTTGGAAAAACCTTCATGTCTATGCCTTTCCACCTCTGCCTCTTCTTCCAAAGGTATTATTAAAGGTCAGACAAGACAGGCCAAGGATGATTTTGATAGCTCCAGATTGGCCTCGGCAACACTGGTACCCACTTCTCACGGAGTCTTGTAAAGAAGCCTCCATGGCCTTTACCTCTGATTCCTCATCTGTTATCTCAGAAGGACGGTCATCTGCTCAATGTCAAGCTTCAATCTCTTCATCTCACAGCTTGGCATATTCTGTGTTGAAGCACAGCAGGTCTCGGCTTCCTCAACAAGTTTTAAATGTGATTATGGAAGCTAGAAGGCCTAGTACTAGGAGAGTGTACGCAGAAAAATGGAAGAGGTTTTTATTTTGGAGTACAGCAAAGAATTTGGAGATTTCAGAGCCTAATTTGAGTGTGGCTCTTCAATATCTTACTGAATTATTGGACAAAGGTTTGTCCTTCTCTTCCATAAAGATTCATGCTGCAGCAATTTCAGCTCACTATGATTGTGACCCACCTTTGTTTTACATCCTTTGTTCAAGCAGTTTCTTAGAGGGCAAAGAATATAAGACCCCACGTAGAGCTCCTACTCCTGCTTGGGATCTCAATTTTGTGTTGGAAAACTTACTCTACAACCTTTTGAGCCTGCAGCTACTGCTGAATTGAAATATTTGTCATGGAAGACTGCTTTTCTGTTGGCTATTACTTCTGCAAGAAGGGTGTCTGAGTTGCAGGCCCTTATGGCAGTAGAGCCCTTTTTGATTTTCCATAAGGACAGGGTCTCATTACGTACTAATCCTTCCTTTATGCCTAAGGTGGTTTCTAGTGTGTCTTTAAACCAAACTATTCATTTGCCTACGTTTTGCAGATCCTCAAAATAAAGGGGAAAAGATTTTGCACACTTTAGATGTACACAGGCAATTGCGTTATTATTTGAGCAGGACTAAGAATTTTAGGCAGTCTCAGCAGTTACTTGTTTCTTTTGCTTTGAGTTCACAGGGCAAGCCTGTGTCAAAACAAACTATTTCTAGGTGGATTGGCTTTTGCATTGCATTTTGTTATTCCCATCATGGCAAAGAGGTTCCAGCTGGGATTAGGCCTCATTCCACTAGGGCTACTGCCACTTCAACAGCATTTCTAAGGGGGGTGGCAACTAAGGATATTCTGGAGGCAGCTACTTGGAGTTCAGTGCATACTTTCTCTAGGCATTATCACCTGCCTATATACTCTAAGACTAGGGCTGGTTTTGCCACAGCTGTTTTACAAGGCATGTTGTCAGCTCCTGCTACTTTATAATTTGCCAGCCTCCCTTACCTCTGCTTTGGGATTCTACCCAATAGTCAGGACTGCAGCAAGGGAAGACGAAGAACATAGTACAGTTTTGTACCTACCATAAATGTAGATGTTAGAGGATTCCCTTGCTGCAATCCTACCCTCCTCCTTCCCCTCTGTGTTTCGGGGTGGTTGTGTAGGTGAGTTTACATGCTTATATTTTTTATATATATATATTGTTGTATATATTGTACATGTTTTTTGGTGCAGGTTGTTTTTGGGACTTGTCTTTTTGGGTCTTCTGACATCTGGGGCAAGAAAAGACTGAAATGACGTCGGTCATGCGCATTAGTACCCTGGCGTGACTGGCGTCAGTCTACATGCCATGACCGACGCCAGCCTTATCTCTGGTATTTCGGCGACTGGCGACTATACCCAATAGTCAATCCTACAGAATCATCGTACAAATGTGTTCTTGTATTTATGAATGTTATAATTTTTGGAATTGATGCTAAACTGTACTTTTTACTTTATTGTAAAGTACATTCTTTGTTTGCCTTATGGTTTGGGGTTGTGTTTGAACCAGTGTGCCTGCACGATTTATGATCATCCCTAGATGTACAAAGGACAGTTGAATATTTCAATTGAAACAGGAAGTTTAGAAAAACAATTTAGCACTTCATCTCCTTTGCTGAAAAAGATAAACTAGTCATCAACAAACCGTTTCCAAGTGGATTTCTCAGTGCATATAGTTTTGCTATTTAACCAAGGAGACTCCTTTGTAAGCCTAGTTAAGGTATATAGTACCGAGGGTGTTGCAGTCACTGTGGCATTCTTGGGATTGACCCTCAAGCTCCTTTTGGAAGTTTCCTGCTTGACATTGCTTCACACCTTCTCCAAGTACTTTAGACTGGGCCTCCATTTTGTGATTAGGCCAAGCGTTCGTTGGGCAGCCTTTCAGGGCATGCTGGACTTCAAACCCTCTTCTGATTCCACAACTTGTACCCCGTAGACCTCTGAGATCATCCAAGTAGTAAGGA
The DNA here is from genome assembly GCF_019279795.1 of Protopterus annectens. Classification (NCBI taxonomy): domain Eukaryota; kingdom Metazoa; phylum Chordata; order Ceratodontiformes; family Protopteridae; genus Protopterus; species Protopterus annectens. Next base: position 20,692,712 of record NC_056725.1, on the reverse strand, counting down.
CTACTGGAACAATGATGTAAATGAAGAACATTAGTGTGGTTGTGTTGGTAACACAAAACAAGGATGGTTACTTAAAGGCAACTGATAAGAGACCTAATAAATAACCAAAAGCTAGGAATCCACAAAACCCTCGATACAAAAATAAATTAATTTATTATACAAGTAAAGCAACCAGATTAAGCACTTTTGTCCTTACAAAAGACAGGACTTCATCAGAATCATCATTAATTACCCACAACCCTTTTTATATATGAAATAAATTGACATTAATTATTCAATTATACATTAAAGTAATACCACTCTAAACACAAAAAATAATAAAACCTTCACTATACAGTTATAAAAATACACAAACTTGTTGCACATTTACCTCAAGTTAAAAATCTTGACTCTCTAAATCTATACATTATAATCTTGCAGCTCTCAAAATTAATTCTGACTGAATGAAAGTATGTTCATTCAACCCAGGATATGAGGTGGCTTGCAGCTTTAGCTGCCATCTCAGTTTCTCATTTTCTAACTTAGTTTTAACATCCCCATCTCTTGGGTTGTATACAGCATTATCAGTGATGCCAAATACAAACTTTGAGAAGTTCGTACATGCACTGGAGTACTTAGAGTGTGTCTTTCTTATGTTTGATATCATATAAATGCTCATAAATGCATCTCTTTAAAACCAAACACTTTTTTCTCTCATTACATTTGAACTACTACATTTGTCAAAAAAACTTTTAAAATTCTTCCCTGTTTTATATGTAAACATTGGTCTTATCACCTGCCATTTGAAATATAATAGGATTGTTTTAAAAAGTACTACAATTATTTGTAATAATCTTAACTTTGTCAGCTTGTGTGATGTACTGTAAAACCTTAACTCTTTCAAAATTCTTCTTTTTTGACACATTACCAGTTCCATCTCAGTTAACTTCAAAACCTTTACCGAGAAGGGGGAATACATTTCTTCCCCTATTCAGATTGTACATAATCTTGAATATTTTTAACTAAAACAGGGTAATAATTCCTATCCATAAACATTCTGGCAACCATATTTAATTCTCTCTTTAAGTCATTCATCTGTGAAGTCATCATTTTCTCTTCCAGACCATTCCACAAAATAAAAATATCGTCCAGAAATCGAACGTAAATGACTACTTAAGAAAGAAATGTTGAACTAAAGACACTCTGGTTTTCCCACTTGAGCAGTAATAGGTTGGCATATATGGGAGCACACGATGCTCCCATAGCAGCACCTCTTATTTGTTTAAAAAATTCTCCTTCAAAAAAATAAAATTGTTCTCCAAAACCAGACATCATCTCTTCTAAAAGACTAATTTAATTTCTTGAAAAATGTGTTTTTGTGAATACTATTTATGAAATATTCCATTCCTTTATCCTTGAGTATAGATGTAAACAAGTCTTTTATAGTAAGAAAAATTAAATCTTTTGACCAAATGCTCTGGGTAGGTCTTCCTAAACAAATCCCAGGAGTCTGTTAAAAGATGTGGTACCTGTTTGTAAATTTCTTTAAGCCGTCTATCAATAAGTGAAAATGGATAGGTTTTGGAGCCATTCACTGCTACAATTTTCCTAAAAGGAGGGTTTGTAATATATTTTATGTACTTTAGGGATACTGAATAAAGCAGGAACGCTAAGATTATCAACTTTCAAAATTTTATACAAGTCATTAGAAATTATATTCTCAATACGATATTCTTCCAACAGGTAATCAGTCCTGGGATAAGCAATATTAATTTCATTTTTAGAAACCGGTAAATAGATATCTACATGATGCAAATGATTAAATATTACACTAACAGTCAAGAATCAAGACCATGCCACCCCCCCCCCCCCCTTGTCAGGCTTCATAATGCAAGTAATCTTATCATTCCTTAATTGTGCTAATCACTGTCTCTTCTTTTCAGTTAAATTGTCTTAATAGGGGTTTTATGCTGGGTGGTGAAAGAATCAATCTCCTCAGTAACCACTTTTTCAAAAAGCTGTAATGTCTGATAAAGCTGGGGGTTAAAAATACTTTTCTTTGTAACTTAACTCTCTTTCTATGTACCCTTCTTTCCTCATTAAAGAAAATAGACATTCAATTTCCTTAAAAATAATATTAATTCTCTAATGGTATCAACCACATCCATTTTGTAAGATGGTACAGATTTTACACCCTTCTGGAACAAGGTAAAATATTCTCTTGTAATGGGTTTACCATTGTAATTATAAATGTGATAACCTTGGTAAATGAAGTATATACCATCACAGTACAAATACTAGTATCTTTCGGACTTGTTTGGGTGGTGATAATAAGTTTCCCTTCATTTCTTGGGATAGTTTGAATGACCTATGTTGTGATTCCTTGTTCTCTGTTGATGGGGAAAAAACGTGAGTCATGCCTATTCTCACCCGACTGATTTCTCCCATAATTGTATTGTTTAAAACCCTCAGCCTTTTTCCATTTAGTAAGCATGTACACTTCTTTCTATGCATATTGCCCCAAATCCCTTTCCAACTTCTGTTTTCTAATAAAACCAGTAGTACATTTCTTATCCACATTTAAAAAAGACTTTTTATAAAAATGTTCCCAGTGTTCAAAGATTAAATCCTCCTTAATCTTAATATCAAGTTGTTCCACTTCTTGAAAAAGGCTATTAATAATTCACTTCATTGTATTTAATAATTTTACCCATTAGTTCAAACCCATGTCTGTCAAACATTAATGCAGAATCATTAAACATCTCATCTTTGTAGTTGTCCAAAAGGAAACTTGAAAGCTCTCTCCCTGTGGATTTATTTATTTATTTATATTTGTTGACTGGGCGTGTCCGACTGAACGTAGGTCCATTTTCAGCGGAGGCTCGGGGAGAAAAGCTCCACAGTTAAAATATACAGATAGTAGTTGCATTGGATTTACATAGCAATTAACAATTTGATCAACATAGCAATTAAAAATGACAAACATAGTTACAGATGAACATAGTACATCAGTAGACAACTAGAATCTTTATCATCTGTGAAGTACATAACAGACATTAACAATTTTTACAATAAGAAGTTCCTGCTGTATAATAAGTAGGCATCTGAGCTTGCTATAATCAAGGTAGGTAGTGGGTGGATGGGGTGGGTGATATTAGAGGAGGGAGTTGCAAGGGCATAGCCAGCATGTTTTTAGGTGCGCTTTTAGTAAAGTATTGAAGTAGATGCATGATGGTACAGAGGTAATTGTGGGTGGGAGGGATATCCATAACTTTGTTATGGCGCAAGAGAATAGTGCTTCTCCAGCAGTTACTTATTGACTTTAGTGACCTGTAAGTGATTTTTGTTGCTGGATCTTAGTGGTCTGGTGGTGTGACAGGGTTGAAGTAGATTCTGGAGGGATGGGACTTTTATTGGATGGTTTACTAGTTTGTGGGCGAGTGCGAGTTGATACCATTGAAGGAGGTGAGAGAGTTCAAGCCAGCCCAGTTCAGCAAGGGAGAGACGGTGGTGACTACGATAGAATGCCCCTGTGGCGAATTTAGAGATTTTGTTGTAGCAGGTCTCAAGCTTGTTTATATTGCATTGTCTTAGGTTGATATGTACTGGAGAGGCATAAAGTAGGGTGGAGATAAGGTGGGATTTGCTACTGAAATCTTTGCTGCTTTGGTGATAATTTGCTTATTTCTGTATAACGCTCCTAGTTTTTTGTGGACTTTTTTATGGTCATGGATATGTGAATGTCAAATTTTAGTTTGTCTATTTCAACTCCTAGCAATTTGTTGTGTTCTGTTGGGTGTATAGTGGTGGTGTCTTTTGCTGTGATGCTAAAGTGAGAGTTGTTTTGAGTATGGTGGGTTGGAAGATGAGTAGTTTAGTTTTGTTTGGGTTGAGTATTAATTGGGCATCGGATAACAAAGTTTCAACAGAGGGAAAGGCTTCCTGTGTGACTTTTTCCAGTTTGGGTAGGGACTGGGCTGAGCAAATGATGGTAGAGTCATCTGTGTATTGTATGAGTGTGTCATGTTTGGTGGCAGAGGCTAGATTATTGGTGAAAATAGAGAAGAGTATGAGTCCAAGGATGGATCCTTGGGGAATGCGTATAGAGACAGGTAATCATTCTGCCATGCAACGGATTGTTGGCGGTTAGACAGGCAACTCTGAAACCAGTTGGTGATTGAGAGAAGGATAGGTTACTGAGGACAGAGATAAGTTGTTTGTGTGGAACCATGTCAGATGCTTTAGATAGGTCTAGGAAAGTAGCAGAGGAGAGAGAGCCATTGTTTTTATGCTGAAGGATAGTGTTAGTAAAGGAGACTAAGGCAGTGGTTGTGCTACGGTTTGGTCGGAAACCATGTTGAGTATTGGAAAGGAGGTTGTTAGTAAGGAGGTAGTCTGAGACCTGAGAGTGTATGCATCTCTCTAGTATTTTGGAGAGTGGAGAGAGAATAGCTATGGGCCGATAATTGGTTAGCTCTGTGGAGGGGCTGCCTTTGTGGAGGGGAATTATATGTGATACTTTCCATAGTCTGGGAACGTAACTTTCTGACCGAGATCGGTTGATCAAGATGGATACTGGGTAGGCTAGAGCATTCGCTGCGATTTGTAGATATTCACTTGTGCGGTTGTCTACTGCTAATTTGGTGGGCTTAAGTTTAGTTAAGAGTTAAGTTGGAGGTAGGAACAGGAGAAAGAGAAGTCAGTGGGGAGATTACTAGTTGAAGGTGTGGGTTGGAGTTGGAGGGGTGTTGTGTTGTCTAGCTAGTGATAGTATGGTTTGTGTGAAGTGTGTTGAATGAGGTAGCAATATTTTCAGAGGAGTGAGGGATGTTAGGAGTAGGGGTACTGACTTTACCTGGATGGAGTTTATGGAGGACCAAAATTGTAGCAATATTTTCAGAGGAATGAGGGATGTTAGGGGTAGGGGTACTGACCTTACCTGGATGGAGTTTATGGAGGACCAGAATTGTTTGGGGTTGTGTTGGGAGGAGTCTAGGGCAGACTGGTAGTATTGGAATTTGTCCTGTTTTATTAGCTTTTAGACTCTATTGCGTAGTTCTAGGAATTTCTGTCTAGTTGAGGGGGTTCTGGTTTTGCGCCAGTGCTCCCAGGCTTTATCCCTGTTTTTCATTTCTGACTTAGTGGTTTTCTGTAGCCATGGGGAGGGTTGTGTTTTGGTTCTGGAAAGTCTTATGGGGGTGTGGTAATTAAGGATGCTCAGGAAGGTAGTATTAAAAAATTCAACTGCGTCATCAAGACTGAGGTACTTTTAGAGGATGCCAGTTACATTCTTTGAGGGATGAGATGAATGTGAGTGGGTTAAAGTTTAGTTTTTTTTTTCGTATTTGAGGGTAGATGACAGGTTTAACTTGGTATAGGTGTTTTTTTGAGTAGGAATGTTGGGGAGTGATCACTGAGGCTATCCGATAAGCAGCCTACTATATATGACTGGGGGCTCTTACTGACTAGTATCCAATCCGGGGTAGTGTGCTTGTTGGAGTTTTTATTTATCCTGGTTGGTCACTGGACTAGTTGGGTGAAGCCATGAAGGTTTAGATGATGGGCTGGATGGTTGCCAGAACAGGATTGCCAGTCAATATTGAAATCACCTAAAATTATAGTTTCTTGGGGGAGATGGTGAGTAGTTCAGCTGAGGAGGTTTTCTAGTGGAGGGATGTTTTGGCCAGGTGGGAAGCAGCATCCAATTGTGGAACTTCATTTATATGAAGTTCCACACATTTCTTTTAAATATTCCTTGTCCATCTGCAAAGATTTTAACTTAAATAATTTCTTCAACAAGTTAATGTAATCCTCAAGTGTCCAACAGTCCCTTCCACTTGTCTGTCAGGTATATCATGAGTAACTACCTTTCTTCTTACCAGCATCACAAAATGCAAAGTCTCTTTTTAGCAGTTTATTCAGTGCAGCTGACTCTCTGCTTTTACTATAAGTGCTCCTATTTACAACAGTTTTAGCATTTGCATTCATGCCATTAATTGTATGATGATTTCCTTTAATGCCAGGTGCATAAGACACAGCAGCATATTTTTTTTTTTAGGGACCGTACCTGTTCTAGTGGATTGTATGCTGTCCGAAGTGCAGATACATAAAGAAGAATCATTTTGCACTTCCGAAGAAGGCTCACTTTTCAAACGCTGTTTAAATCCATTTATCTTCCCTGAGTCCTGTCCCATGGAGCCATGTTGGTGGATTTCTGGCTTTTGGTTACTTGTTATGGTTGTGTTGGTAAGTTACTTTAGTAATAGCTGCTGTTTAGATAGATCACTGTTGCAGTACAATTTCCCACCATCCACTCTGTTAATCCAAACTGCCATTGCAGCCTGTTAGGCTACACTATCCAACCCAACAGGGTGCCATTACACTTTTTTTGCTGGGTAGAGTAGCCATATCCCATGTATCCTATTTGTCTTTCACCCATCTTTCTATTGGATCCTAAGGCCTTGTAGTTACTTCAGTACTGCCCCTTCCCTACCTTCCCATAATCATGTTCAGCATCTAGGGAATGGAGTGGTGCTTGCTGCCCTTCTGTGGTTGCACTGTTCTGTTTTACCTTGAGCAAATATTTCATCTCTTGAGCCTTTGCCATGTGCTCTTGGCAGAAAAGCTGTAAAATGGCATAGACACTCTGATGTGTAGGTACACTGACATACCAGAAGCTTGAGTACACCACACACAAGGAAAATGATCCCAAGCTGTATAAGTTGGGCCAGATGTATGAGGACACCCAACAAGTACCCAGTAGTGAGGACTACTGCAACACTGATCTGTTTCAGCATCATGTTATCTACATGTTTTTTGATTCTGTTGTAGATGCTGTGTTTGTTTCCAGAACTTTTTGTGCTGGGAGAAGTTTGAGGCTTGTTGGTTTTGGAGGAAGATGACATGGTCTTGTAATGGACTTGTTTGCTAGGTTGTAGGGAACTGTACATTGATCTCTGAATTCTTTTCAGTTTTGTTTTCCAGTTTGACTAGATGATTTCAGTGAGTAAGTTTTATTAATTCAGTTCTTGAGACATCCATTGAGTTTGTCTAGCTTTGTGAAGTCAGTTTTTTAATGGGAATACGTTTATTTGAAGCAGTAGTTCTGTGGTGGTGAAGGTGTTAGAGGTATTGGGATCTTGACTGGTCAAGAATGGACTGTAATGTCTTCAGTTTCACAGTTTTTTTTTTTTCTGATTTTGCTCTGAAAGAAATTCTAATTGGTTCTTCTACATATTCAGAATGTTTTAATTTTAAATGGGAAAGGACAGTAATCACTCATAGATCGAGGAAGAATCGAAGTGTTTGTGATTTTTGTCTGGTATGTTGGTTATTATGAGATCTGGTAGTGAATGATTTCCTAGTTTTAGATTTGGTCTAGTTGGTTCAGTGGTTATTTGCAGAACACCTTAGTCTGATAAACATTTTACAAAAGTTATTCTGGCTTAACAGATTTGAGGTTGAAGTCACTCAGTAGCAGCAGACTTTGGTTGAGAAGCACTTTTGGATGGGAAGAGTGGGCAGAAGGCATGCTGTGCTGAGGTCCAATGTCCTAACTTTTCTTTTTAATGGAATGCTTGCTACTATTCAGTGAAGGTAGCTTGGGAGGTTGCACTTTACTGTCAGTTTTCCCTATGAAGAGTGCGTGGCAGTCCCCGATCTTTATCCTTGCCTGCTGTTGAAATTGTAGTTATTGCAGGAAGGTAGGCTTGGAGGGGAGGTGCATCGGTTGTAATCCGAGATTCGGTTACTGCAGTAATATCACAGTAGTGGATATGAAGGAAGATTTCCATTTGGTCCAGTTAAATTTTTAAGCTCAGTCTTGGGGTGTTTTTCGATGGCTATGCTAATAATGTTCCCTGAGAATTCATTGGAAAAAAAATGTTAAACTGTTGTTGACATAGAGACATTGATATAAAAATAGCAAAAGTAGGAAATGTCTATGATGGACCTTCCAAAATGCTTAGCAAGTTAAGGGATTAAAAATGTACATCTCTCCAATTGTTGTCCTCTCGATCTTCGTAAATATGTGCAATATTTTCATCTGTTGCCTCCTACAAGAGTAGAGCAACTCCGTCTCTAAGAAGGCTGCAGTTTTTATAGGTATTAATATAAAGTGCTGCAGACCTATTCGGGCCATAATGTTTCATGGCTGGAAGATACTCAGATGAACTGTACACATACCTCAGTTACACCCCTGAAATAAGAATTGTGTGCTAACAGTATAATGGTAGCAAGAAAACTTAGCGTAATATTGAGATGCATAGGAAGAAAGAGAGATTCTCTGTAAAGTAATAATGAAATGTCATCCTCTGTAAATAGGAACAGAATAGTGGAACAGCCATGACATTAAATTTGTTTGTAGGAAGGTCAAATGAAGTGAAATAAGAGAAAGTGAGGCCTTTGCACAAAACAAGGGAGCACTGCAGTAGCAAATTAATCCAAGTGCAGAGGGCCACAGTGAAGGCTGCGAATGACAACAAGAGTGAGTGCAGGTTCATAGGTTGGTACTAGGCTATTGGCTCTAGGGCCTATACAAGCCTAGCCATAACAATTCCCTGGCTATTTCTTCCCACACTATTTACTTCCCTGGACCCCTGTCTAGCAGGGCGACTGACGTGATCCCCGGGTTGAATTTCCTTTCTCCCATCCAATCGTAAAGGTTCCTTTTGAAGAGGGCCAAAGAGGCGTTCTGCTTGACATGTTTGGGCAGTCTATTCCAGAGTCTGGGGAGTCCCTGGGTCAAGAACCTATCCCTCCAGCATGTTTTGTTTATTGTGATGACAAGGTTTAGATCCCTGCAGCGTGTGGCTCTGAGGGATTGGGATTTCTTTAAGTGTAGCATGTCCAACAGCTCTGGGTTTGACATGGCCTTGTATGTTAAGCAGAGATCGCCTCGGAGTAGAGGATGTACTTTGTTCATCATTGTAGATAGAATTTTTAATATGGCAGCTGCACCACAGACCAGGATCATGTTCAGACCTCTCTACAAGAGACAAGCCTAAGACAGCTGGTGTTAGAACAGGAATTAGCAGACCAAAAGATCTGTAGAGACAGCACATTTTGATTTCTTAGAAAAAAGTTTTATTTGATAATTTTTAGCAGATAACCTCTGCAAATGTAAACATTTGCAGAGGTTATGTGTTAAGGGTGTACCCAGAAAATGGGATAAAGCATTTTAAACAAGTCTTGTACTGCTTCTGTAATCAGTTGCCCTGTGATTGTGGTTGTGTTCTGATATTCTGAATGATTGATGTGGCCACTGATGACTTCAGAGCTTCGTGTGCCTGGTTCTCTGCTCCTGGAGACATTGTAATGAGGGCACACACTGATGTGATCTTTCACTTTGTGACCTCCAGTCTGTTGACCAAATAATCCTGCCTGCTAAGCCTGTATTTGTACCTCATGGCTAGAAAGTGGAGTAGATGAATGAAACGGTCATCATAATGAGGTCAGCTACTTGGAAAAGGTTGGCAACTTGCCGTACTCCTAGAGGCAGTACTGGTTTACTTTCAGTTCCACATGGGTGTGCAGTGGAATACTTCCACAACTTTTGTGATATGTACCTTATGGCTTCTACCCACAAAGCTTTCCTTGCATTTGCTGACCAAATGTCTTCCTGATGCCTACTGGTAGTAGGCTATGGTGAGTTGCTGGCATGTACACACTTTTTATCCTTGTCCCTAAGAAACATGAACAGGTTTATTCCCTTAATATCCCCCCCATTGGCTTCTGCAGTGGAAGAACCTCAGGACAAACCAGGATTGTTTGGGTCATAATCACGGATTCATCACTTTACACCTTGCAGCAGAGTCTACTTGCTTTTTAAATTGAAAGGTACTTGTCTTTTGTATTGTACTAGACTTTGGAGAAGACAAAATATGCATTTCGGATAATAAAATAGCTTTAATTCGCAGTATTGTATTGTTGCTTCCCATGTCATACTGTCCCTTGTATATTAAGTTGTGCATCATTTTGAGGTATTACTCCCTGCAACATAGTGTGTTTGTCGAGTGAGTTGTGTTACAATTATTTAGATAGCTGAGGACTGCGTTTGACCTCGCTGTTAGAGCTGCTGACAAGACAGGTACTCTCTAATACAAATTGTATGTATATTGGCATCAACCCCTTTTTTCCCATTTTGTTCATGGGTGGCTAGCCATAAAAAAAAAAAAAAAAAAAAAACATAAATGCACACTCACACCAAAAATATATGCTATAGGTGGTATTTGCTAGAGTAGCATTTTTCATACTGTAGGTTGATAATTGGATTTGCTGTCCATTAAAAGATCTAGTATGCATTGGGCATGCATCTCATGCTTATAAAACGGTACATAGCACAAGTATTCAGTGAAGTAGCATCTATTTATCTATATCTAACACACACACATATAGACAGATAGGTGTGTGTGTGTGTGTGTGTGTGTGTGTGTGTGGATATGGAAATGAACACACACACACACACACACATGTATAGGTATATAATAGCTATCATGTTGCATAGCTTATATTGTGAATGGAGTAAGAAATGTTGTCCTGTGTGTTGCATAACACAAAATCCATACCAGTTGCATTTCATTCTCTAAAAGCAAGCATGAAAAATAAATTGCATCACAGTGAAATACAAAATGAAGTTGTGCATCTGTAAGTGATAAGGTAGGCAAGACAGTATCACACCAGGATCCAGTCCTTTATAATCCCTGAGAGTGTCCTAACAGATCTGTGAATAGTGGTTATAAAAGTATTTGGGGAGAGTATTTACAAAATCCTGCACAAACCTCCAGGGTCATTTGAAACTTGGGAACTCCTGGGGAACGTCAGAGTGGTAATTGAATTGAATCACCAGAAACCCATGCTTTGTGAGCAGACCTCTCACTTTTTATATTGTCATGGTACAGAGTTAGTACCTCTATACTTCGTTGATCACGCTCTGACATCTTTTGAAGGACGAAAAAAGGTATGCCGGTCAACGTCTACCCAGTGTTGGGAGTGGATTTAGTTTAAAGTTCTAAGTACATGAAATGCATTTGTGTATTAGTGCAAGTATATCATTTTGGGAGTAGTGTCATCTTGCTTACGAAAAGATGTACAGTGAAATTTAGGGACTACATGGGGTTGTTAAAATTCCATATATTTCCATTTGTCATTACTCCAAAATCGGACTTTTGTAATTTTTTTGTGTCTGGCTTTTGAAGCAATCTGTGTGCTATTTTTTCGTACATGTCTTGCAGCATTTTTGAGATATTTCGTTATTTTTTTACAGTGTCCTTTTACATTAAATGGAAGTTTCTAAAATGTGGAGTACCTGGCAAATGATGATTTAGAGCAACCTGGAATCAGAGCCATTTCGTTTTTTCCCAAAGGCTGAACCATTGTGCATTGTTTATTGAAATCTGTGGCTGCTGCAGTATTAGGGTGAAGGTCCCCTTTTATCCCAAACATGCAGCAATACCATACAGAGTTGCTTATTTTTATTAGGAATATGGAGGTGAATTTGCTTCCCACATATATAAATTTTATATAACTAGTACCATTTGCTAAGGAGATATTTTTGAATAAATGCCTTTCACCAAATCTGACTGTACCTACAACAGTGTCCATTGGATTCTGAGCACAAACAATTTAAATACATTTGTGTGCCTGTAAATGGTCTTACCTTAAAAGCTTCATGACAAATTGCAATTGTTTGAACAGAAGATTGTGAATTTTACACCTTTTCAAACATCTCGGAAAAGTTTGCATGTATATTTTCTGGGCCTTTAAAATCCTTAAACGTTCATCTCTTACATCACTCCCACTATCTTAGTTAGCTACCTCTACTTTCTTCACTCTCATGTCTCTGTCTTACCTCCATTATTAACATCTATTTAGAACATTTTGGGGTACTTTTTGCCCTGTCTGCCAGCCATCATGTCCACCTCCCTCGCACAGTCCTACTTGCTCATTAGGGTGCTTTGGTGCTCTCCCAACTACATTACTGATGTTCTTCATCTCACATTGCTGCAGTCCTTACACTTGGGTATAGCGCTGTCCTCGGTCGGCCCGAATACCGTCATGGCGCATTAAACTGACGCCAGGACGCCAGGGTATAAATGCGCATGACCGACATCATATCCTCAGTCTTTTTTGCCGCGTGGTCCGATGCAGAAGCAAATTTGCGAGTGCAGGTTGGCGTCCTGAGATTTTCCGAAACCGGAGTTTCAGACCGAATCCAAGTTGGCTAAGTACCCCGGGAATATTTTGGTTTTTCTTGCCTCAGTATTTTACCGGATGTCAGAAAAGTAAATAACTGTATTTCTTGAAACAGATACCACATAGGGACTACCACAGCTTGTGTATACCGTGTTTAGGGCCTGAGCACGACGTTGTTGGGTGTTCCTCTTGCGCTAGATTTAACAAAAAGAGGGAGATTAGACTGGTTAGTCTTCGAAGCGGTGCAATTACAAAATGCCGCCGGATGCTCCGGCGCCTCGCTTAAAGAAGCGCAAGGACAAAACACCTAGGCCTAGGTTAGAGGCACCAGCCGATTCTTTAGAGGGCGGTTGTGCCAGAGGCCCAAACAGAAGTTTCCCTAGAGTCCCAGGGGAGACTTTGTTGTTACAGGATGTGTCTTCACAGGAGGTAGGCCAGGCTGAAGCTTCTCAGGTAGCTGTTCTCCCTCTCTGCCTAAGGTGGTTAGGCCTCCCTACTGTTACAAAGGCTTCTTCCAAGAGTAGGCCAGGTTCAGCTGTAGCATGTGCTCCTCCTAGTACTTCAGGCCCTGTGCCCAAGAGACATATGCTTAAGATGGCTGAAGATTTAATTACTATGATTAGGGTTCTATGCCCTCCTGACAAAAGGCCTAGGGTGGATCCTGAATTTGGGAATTTTGAACAGGATTCTGATATTTCTGAGTCTTCGCTGAGGATTTACAGGAGTTTTCTCATTATTCTGACTCTGATGTGGATGACTCCACCCCTTCTGCTTCTCCTCCTGAGGATTTTTCATTCTCAGAGACTCTCCATTCCATGAGGGAACATTTTAAATGGGAAGGTCAGGATTTCTCTGATTCCAGGAAAAGACTTAGGGAATTTTTGTTTCTACCTCAGCATAGGCCTTTAGCTATACCCCTGTTCTTTCTGTGGTGGAAGATGTTTTTGCAGAGGCTCTCCTTAACCCTGATTCTTTACCTCCCGCTCCTGTTAAACCAGACAGATACTATAGGGTGCCTGAAGCTCACAAGTATCTTTTAAAAGCCCTAGGGCAGATCCAGAGACAGTTACTCAGGGGCCTAAAGGGTTAAGGCTTCTGTGGCTAAAAATCCAGTTCCTCAGGACAAAGAGGCAAGAGCTTTAGACAGATGGGGTAAGAAAGTGTATACTTCTTCAACTTTAGCCATGAGGGCTTTAAATTGTCAATTCCACATGCTGAGATATCAAATCTATCTCCTTTCACAGTTAAAGTCTAAGGTAGATGCTCTGGCAGAAGGTATTGAATGTAAGGAGTTACAAGATCTGGTACATGTGTCTGAACAGGTGGGTAAGCATTCCTTACAATGTGGTTTTGATGCTGTACAGGCCTCTTCCAGGGTGGCTGCCACTGGTACTGTCCTTCGCAGGCATGCCTGGTTACGGGATCAGAATTTAGCTGAGCATGTTAAGTCAAGGATCTTGGATGCCCCTTTACAATCTGATGTGTTGTTTGGTTCGCCTGTTGAAGCAGTTTTAAAGAAAATGGAGGACAAAGCTAAATCTATGCACACTGTTAAAGATTTTTTACAGGTTCAACCACCAAAGTTTAGCAGAAACTGGCCAAGCGACATACCCTTCTTATGATTCCCAGTCTAGGGTAGGTCTAGGCGTGCTAGGGGCAGAGCTCAGGGTTCCTTTAGATCCAGGACAGGGGCTCACCTGCACAGTCTTCAGGGGAGGGCAGGGGTCAGCCTTTCGTAGACAGACACAATGACCTACCTTTTCAACTGCCAGAACCTCCTCTGCAGCACCTTTAGGAGGAAGACTGACACTTTTCAAAGAGAACTGGAGTTTAATTACCCAAGACAGATGGGTATTGGATATCATTCACCACGGTTACAGGTTTTATTTCCATACCTTACCACCGTTCAAGGGCATGCCAGATATTCCGCCCAACACAAATTGGAAGCTCACAGACAAATATCCATACAACCGGTGCCTATGGCAGAAAGGGGCCTAGGATTTTACTCTCGCCTATTCCTAGTACCAAAAAGGGGAACACGTGGAGACCAATTCTGGATTTGTCTATCCTCAACACCTTTCTGGACATCCCCAAGTTCAAGATGCTGACATTGCAACAGCCCCTCCTGGGCAAGGATCACTGGATGGTAACTTTGGATCTCCAAGAGGCTTACCTTCATGTCCCTATCACTCTAAGCTGCAGGAAGTATCTGCGTTTCGAGCTGGAGATTCACACTATCAATTCTCTGCATTGCCCTTTGGCTTATCCACTGCACCCAGAGTATTCACAAAGGTCCTGGCTCCAGTGATAGCTTTCTTCAGACGAACAGGAATACAGATCTACCCTTATTTGGACGATTGCCTGATTCTGGCTCAGGGCAAGGACGAACTTCTACAGCATTTAAAGTATGTGATAACAGTGCTAAGATGCCTAGGGTATTCTGTGAACGAAACAAAGTCCAGTCTAGTACCCTCTCAGGACATGTGCTTTCTGGGTGTGAGACTGAATACAGCAGCCCAGATGGCCTTCTTAACCCCGGACAAACAAAAGAATCTTTCCCTTTACTTCCAACAACTATCACATCAGTCCGGGCTGACTGCAAGGACAGTCCTTCAAGCCTTAGGGTTCATGGCATCTTGTATTCTGGTGCTTCCCAATGCCAAACTGCATATGAGGAAGCTACAATGGTATCTCAAGAATCTATGGACACAGCACTGCCACGATCTGGACACTGTCATTCCAATAATACCTTGCATCCAAAAGGAATTCTTGTGGTGGGCTCAGCAATGTCACCTAAACAAGGGACTTTCTGTGACCCGGCCGGAGGCAAGTCAGATTCTAACAACAGATGCCTCAGACAAAGCTTGGGGGGCTCATCTCAATGGAAAATGGATACAGGACAAGTGGCCTGCCAGACTACAACATCTACATATCAACCTAAAGGAGATGTTAGCAGTCCAGTTTGCATTAACAGCTTTCAAGGAATTACTTCTTCGGGACAGGTGTTGATTCTAACAGACAACACAACTGTCATGTGGTACATCAACAAGCAAGGGGTACACATTCTTACCCTCTTTGCAGACAAGCAATGATTCTATGGGAAACGGCTCTCAGTCTACAACTGGATCTTCAGGCAAGGTTTCTGCCGGTGCAGAACTCCTTAGCAGATGTGTTAAGCAGGCAAATCATGGATCCCCACGAGTGGAAACTGGATCCTCAGGTATTTCAGCAATTAACAGTGTCATGGGAACACCAGACATAGATCTGTTCTCTAAACCACCAGCTGCCAAAGTTTTGCACAAAAGGATACACCAGGCAGCTTGGAAAACGGATGCTCTTTCTTTCAGTTGGAAAAATCTTCATGTATATGCCTTTCCACCACTTCCTCTACTTCTAAGGGTTCTGCTAAAGGTAAGCCAGGACAAACCAAGAATGATCCTGATAGCTCCAGATTGGCCCCGACAGCATTGGTACCCACTACTGAGAAATTTAATAAGGAAACCACCGTGGCCCCTGCCTTTAATTCCTCAACTGTTGTCTCAAAGGACGGTCATTTACTCAATGTCAAGCTTCTCTCTCTTCATCTCACAGCATGGCATATCCTGTTTTAGCTCATAGCAGGGCTCAACTTCCTCAACAAGTTTTGAATGTGATTATGGAAGCTAGGAGACCTAGTACAAGGAAAGTGTATGCAGACAAGTGGAAGAGATTTTTGCTTTGGAGTGCAGCAAAGGGTGTGGATGTTTCTGAGCCTGATTTAAGTATGGCTCTTCTATATCTTACTGAACTATTGGACAAGGGTTTGTCCTTCTCTTCCATTAAAATTCATGCTGCAGCAATTTCAGCTCACTATGACTGTGATCCACCTTTGTTTTCTCATTCCTTGTTCAAGCAATTTCTCAGAGGAGCAAAGAACATAAGACCTCCACGAAGAGCTCCTACTCCAGCTTGGGACCTCAATTACGTGTTGGAAAAGCTCACTCTGCCACCTTTTGAGCCTGCAGCTACGGCTGAGTTAAAATATTTGTCATGGAAGACTGCTTTTTTGTTGGCCATTACCTCTGCAAGAAGGGTTTCTGAATTGCAGGCCCTTATGGCTGTTGAGCCTTTCTTGATCTTCCATAAGGATAGGGTATCTTTACGCACTAACCCTTCCTTTATGCCTAAGGTGGTCTCAAGTGTGTCTTTAAACCAGTCTATTCATTTACCTACCTTTTATGCAGACCCCCAAAACAAAGGGGAAAAGATCTTGCATACTTTGGGCGTGCACAGACAGTTACGCTACTACTTAGATAGGACTAAGGGTTTCAGGCAGTAACAGTTGTTTGTTTCTTTTGCTTTAGGTACTCAGGGCAAGCCTGTGTCAAAGCAAACTCTTTCTAAATGGATTGGGTTTTGCATTTCCTTTGTTATTCTCAGCATGGCAAGCAGATCCCAACAGGGATCAGACCTCATTCCACTAGGGCTACTGCCACCTCTACAGCCTTTCTAAGGGGAGTGTCAACTAAGGACATTTTGGAGGCAGCTACTTGGAGTTCAGTGCATACTTTCTCTAAGCACTACCACCTTCCTCTCTACTCTAAATCTAGGGCTGGGTTTGCCACTGCTATTCTACAGGGCATTTTGACAGCTCCTGCTTCTATTTGATTTGCCATCCTCCCTTACCTCTGCTTTGGGAATCTACCCAAGTGTAAGGACTGCAGCAATGTGAGATGAAGAACATAGTACAGTTTTGTACCTACCATAAATGTAGATGTTCAAGATCCACATTGCTGCAGTCCAATTTACCCCCTCCGTCGCCTCTGTGTTTAGGGGTGGTTGTGTGGTTAGGTTAGTACTTTATTAGATAATTGTTAGAAGTTGTACATAGTTTGGGTGTGGGGGTGTTTAGTGTTTGGTAATTTTTTGATTTTACCCTGTTTAGGGTCTTCTGACATCTGGGGCAAGAAAAGACTGAGGATATGACGTCGGTCATGCGGATTTATACCCTGGCGTCCTGGCGTCCGTTTAATGCGCCATGACCGCGCCATATACTTTGGTATTCGGGCCGACCGAGGACAGCGCTATACCCAAGTGTAAGGACTGCAGCAATGTGGATCTTCGAACATCTACATTTATGGTAGGTACAAAACTGTACTTTTTATCTAGCAGCAACAGAGGTGTGTCCCTCACATGGCTGAACATGCCCATCAATACTCCCTCTGGTATCCAAAGGAGACCATTCTTTCTAATTCAGATATAAGAAGAATGCTCCATCCTACCTGCCAGATGAGCATGGCTTATGCCGCAGAAGGAGACCTCAAATGGAAACCTATCTTCTTAGCTTGTTAGGCAGACACTTCTGCAGTCAGTGAACTTCATTCTGTCCTACGTGGAGGAGGCCTTCTCCTTACCCTTATTTTTCTTCCTCACATGTGCATGCTGCCATGCAGGAAGGATTTCAGGCATGTGTGCCCCTTTCAGAAGTGTTCTTACAGGCCTGTGCTTGCACTGGCACACAGTCATATACAGAAAGCTGCCACTCTATCCCACTTGAATTGGCAAGACAGTTCTACAGCTCACTCCCATCCCCTCTATGCTAATTCCCAGCAGACACCTGAGCTGATATTTGCAGTTAGATCATAGTCAGGGATTTATCAATTTACCACAATGGAGCTGGCATAGTTTAGAATAAACCTGTACAGGTAGTGGTGGTATTCTAGTATTAGTGCATTATATTTGTTTTTTCCCCTGCACAAATTGTCTGATCAAATACTTCCAAGCCATGGTCTGCTAGATCAAACCTGGGTTGATTGGTGCTGTTCTGCATTGTTTTTGTAGCATTCTACCACATTAAGTAGTCTTGCTTTCTTTTGTCCCAGGTACTTTTTTAACTGACTCTACACAGCTCTTATATCATTGTATTTATTTTTTGTGTCATTCCTTTTACCTCTATTTTTCTTTTATACATATTATGCAAGAAAAACTTTAATTCAAAGGTAAATGATCTTATATTGTGTTTGTCTTTGCATTATTAATAAGAAAAATGTGTTCTAAACAAAGTTTGGATAGGATAAGGACTTTCCTGACAGTATACTTTTGCAAGTTATTCTTTTTTTCTTGTTCTAGTACGTTATTGTCTCTAAATTGTGCACACAAGTTTTGAAGCCTTCAATTATATTGCATTGCAGTGAGTCATGGGATCTTTTTGAATTGTCTGCAAAGTGTGTCACTCTGTATGTATTGAATTACTCTTAATTTGTGCTGATTTTTATAAGTTGCTAAAAAGCTTTTCATTGTGCATTTAAATACTGTTTTATGCAAAGTAGCTAATTTACAGTATTTGATAGGTGTTCAGAATTTCGGTATCTGGTGTAGCAGGTGTTGCCTGGTTATCTTTGACTGGTGGTTGATGCTTCAAAGACCTGCTAAGATATCTTCAGGCAATTTCTAGCATTGCAGATTGTCCGTAATTTTCTTCAGTTACATGAACTACAGTACTTAGCCAGAAATGAGAGTACGTTGTGGAATGTTTATGAAGTGTACATGGATTACTGATACTCTGCTCTTTATTTTTTGCAGGTGACTGAAGTGGTTTTCAAGGCACCTTTCTGAGTCGCAACATAAAGGTAAGAATCTAAAAATACTTAAGGTATAGAATTTAATGTATATATTTATAGAAAATGTGTGCATCACTGTTTGTTAAATGGAAAAGACAAGCAAACTGAATGACTTGGTAGCTGAATGTCAGGTAAACTGTGCGAGTGGTTTTGCTGCATTTTATGGTGCTACAGCTTTGTAGTGCTTTGAGCCAACTGCCAGTTGTCTTTACAGTAGGTAGTTCCTTTAATGAGCAGGGAAAGGTATCCCAGTTCTTTTGATGTGGTATAGAAAAAAAGATTTGTGTATATATAATAATGAATGGTTGTGGAAAATTTCCAAGATGTTGGCACACTGACCAATAACTTAATTTAATCTCTCCCAGTGTGAAGAGAGAAATTGAGAAACAAGAGTTAGTCATTTTGCCTGAATAAAAGTCAGTTGCTGGCCAGAAGTATACTGTCTGAATGCCAGCAAAGAAGACATTTAGAGAACCTGAAAGAAAATCAACTAGAAAAGGTGAAGAGAAAACACTGAGTGGGACGAATCCTGCAGCTGTTCAGCAAAAAGCAGTAATTTAAAGGGGAAAAAATCAAATGCTCTCATAGCTGATTAAAATAGCTAAAACATTGAATGAGTATATCAGCTAAAAATAAGCTTTTCAGATGAACTGGTAAAATTGCAAAAATCAGAGGTTGAAGTGAAGAAAAGGCTGTCTGAGCATGAGACTTCTTGAGCTGTTTTGCAAAATGGTAAGTTAGAAGACAGAGCATTTTTTGTTGTACAAGAGAAACTGGAAGGAAAAGACTGTTAATTTTATGAAAGCACAAATAAGCAATTGGACTGGTATTCCACAACTGGATTTGTTAATTAAAAGGACACATTGAGTATATGCTCCAAACCTGGCTGTGAGAAAGCAGATAAAGACCTACCTTGGTAAGGATGCAGTCATATTAGCAGAAAGAATTTATCCTAAGA
Source organism: Protopterus annectens (assembly GCF_019279795.1). Taxonomy (NCBI): domain Eukaryota; kingdom Metazoa; phylum Chordata; order Ceratodontiformes; family Protopteridae; genus Protopterus; species Protopterus annectens. The sequence continues at coordinate 20,672,984 of NC_056725.1, read as the reverse complement.
AATTTGTGGCAGAAGTGAATGGTGTTAAAAAATGGAGACAGTGTTTGTAGAAAATGATTTAGTATTAAATCAGGCAGAAGAGAAGCAAATTTATCCCAGCAAACATGGAATTTTAAGAGGCAGGTGTTTGATTCAGGGTACCTTCTCAGTCTGTCTTCAGAATATTTTTTCCTGGATGGTCAAAGACATTTTTTATGCAGTGTAGGCTAAAGAGGAAATACCAGTAAAAAGTGAGCCATTGAACAGAAGGAGACTCTGCTTCTCAGTCTTAAGACAATAAAGCTCATCAAGAGACTTTGCCAGTGAAACATTTTCAAATGTTCCAAAGGAAAAGTCATGAGGGACAGAAAGTACAGGAGTTGACTAAAAGCATTGGGAGTACCTTGGTCCTGGACCAGAGTCTGGCATTGGAAGATGGAGATGAATCCGAAGAAGACAAGCAACCTAAATTAGTGAATAAATGAGATTTTAAAGCATCAATCACATTTGTGAAGTATGTCTTTGCAAGAAAAAGTGGCTGAGAAAGCTTGATCTTTTGTAAAATGTGTTAGTAGGCTGTAAAGCATTTTTGTCAATGTTTAGAAGGACACTAAAAGAAAAAAGTAATTAAGTAAAACAAATTTTCTTAGTATTTGTATAAAACATTTCACAATATAAACTCCATGTTATGTAGTGAAGCCATTCATGTAGTGTGTGTAGTGTGGGTTATTGTAAATGTGGGGTGAGTTTTTAAGTGATTCTTGCATGTGATAAAGATTATACTAAAAAAGTGCTTGTTTACTAAGAAATAAAGAAATATAGGCTTTACAATATGAAAAGAGAAGAAAGGTTGGACAAGAAGTACTTTACTATAATGTTGGGCTGCTGGGATGGGGTGGGATTTAAAAGTGACACTGATTATATTATATGTAGAATTAAAATGTTTTCTATTATTTTACATAGGTGAATGTCTGGATTAATGCTATTGGCTTAATGTGAAAACAAGTTTTCTGTAAGCAAGTAAGCTTGAAATGTAAGACTAAGTCATGAGTGCCATGAGAAGTGCTAAATTTCTTGCATGTATAATATCAAAAAAGAATGCTTGCCACAAATTGACAGCTGCACAAACGAGCATTACCTAACCTAAAATTAAGTTTACCTACATTAAAGCACATGCTACAGCCTGTGTTCCCACTTACACTGATTGCCATCTGTTACATTTTGCATTTCTGTCAGAACTTTCAAGATTGTTTGCACCTTCAGAATTCTCGTTTTTATGTAAAACTAGTCAGCAATGAGTCTTGGTAAATTTCACTCGGAACAGAATATAGTAGAATTTCATTCTTGAGTGTGTTTTGTATCCATGTATTATGCTAGAATTCCCTCATGTTTTATTTATTTTTCTGAATGCCCTTCAGGGGCTGACATGGCATTTTTATATACAGCTTAGTAATTCAGCAATTTAAAGGGTTGCTGTTGTACTTGTCTAGTACTATACTAAGTTTCCCTTTGTGAGATGTTTGATCAGTGCACAAATAGCCAGATAAAGCTAATGTCCAGAATGTGTGCAAAGCTCTTTTGTCAAGTAAAGATCCTGTACATTTCACCAGGAAAAAATGTTAAATAAAATGTTACTTCAGTGCCATGCTTTCATTAATCCAAGGTGGGGTAGGATAGGAGTATTGGGTGCATTTTATAACTGAAGGTCCCTTTACTACCTTAGTTTCATAATGAAATCTGAAAGTGTGATTGAGAGTGCAGCCTTTCATTGATATGTACCAGAGACTTTGGTATGTATGCTTTTACCTCTGTAGTATCACATTTTATGGTATACTCTGTTTTTATTGCGTGTGCATTGTGTTAAACTTTGGCTCAATACACAAAGTACAATGATGGCCTAGAACGCGTCTTTACTGAGTTAGTCATCATTATAGCAGATGTAGGAAGCTCAGCCTCAGTAAGAAGCTCAGTAAGAAGCTGAGATCCCTTATAAGATCCTCCAAAGCTAGCTACGAAAACAAAATCGCTACTGATTCTAAGGGCAACCACAAAGCATTCTATAGCTATGTCAAGAATCTCAGTGGCAACACCCAGATCTGCGCTGAGTTACAGCACAGCAGCATGAAAATTACAGAGCCAACTGATGCTGCCAACATCCTGGCAGATAGGTTCAGTGCTAACTTTACCCCCCTCTCACCCCCTAAAGAACCCTTATCTATACAGGAAGAATGCATAGTCCCTGTAACCACATCTATGCAGGTAAAAGCTGCACACTCTAAAACCAAAAACACAGCATCCATGGGACCGGACAACATCCCAGGCTGCGTTTTACACTTAACTTCAGAACGAACTGGCTCCCCACCTAAGCACCATGTTCAATAATAGTCTCATGTCAGGCTTTGTGCCCAGTAAATGGCACACAGCAACAGTTATCCCACTACACAAAGGGGAAGCCACCACTTATCCTGGGAACTATCGCCCTATTTGCCCGACGAGCCTGGTCCGCAAGGCCATGGAACGTATAGGTTCATTGGTTGGTACTAGGCCATCAGCCCTAGGGCCTATACAAGCCTAGCCATAACAATTTCCTGGCTATTTCTTCCCACGGTATTTTTTTCCCTGGACCTCTGTCTAGCAGAGTGACTGACGTGATCCCCGGGGTGAATTTCCTTTCTCCCATCCAATTGTAAAGGTTCCTTTTGAAGAGGGCCAAAGAGGCGCTCTTATTGACATGATAGGGCAGTCTGTTCCAGAGTCTGGGGAGTCTCTGGGTCAGGAACTTATCCCTCCAGCAAGTTTTGTTTATTGTGATGACAAGGTTTAGATCCCTGCAGCGTGTGGCTGTGAGGGATTGGGATTTCTTTAAGTGTAGCATGTCCAACAGCTCTTGGTTTGACATGGGCTTGTATGTTAAGCAGACATCACCTCTGAGTAGACAATATGCGACAGAGTATAGCTGGAGTTTTTTAAGGTGGTCAGCATAGGGCATCTGCTTTAGGCCTGTGATTCTTTTAGTGAGGTATTTCTGCGGCCTTTCAAGTTGTTGCAGATGTCTTGAGAGATGCATACCAAACGGGCCTCCTTTTTTCTGGATGAAAGCTCTTAGTGATGAGGTGTGCCACATAGAAGGATTTCCTGACTGTTGTGGCGATGTGGTTATCGAAGGTGAGCTCACTGTCCACCTGTGTCCATAAGTCACTTATAACACTTTTGGTGTTTAGTGTAATCCTCATGGAGCTCATAAACAAAGACATTGGTAACCTCCAAACTCTGGACCCCACCCAGTTTGGGTTTGTGAAAGGCAGATCATGCCTTCTGAACCTGTTCGACTTGTTTGAGGCAGTCACCAAAGACGTAGACGAGGGTAAGGTGGTTCACACAGCCTATCTTGACCTCACCAAGGCTTTCAACACCATCCCCCATTCTGGAATTATAGATAAACTCACTAAACTAGGTATAAATCCCTACATCACAAGATGGGTTGCCAACTGGCTCACTGACTGAACCCACACTGTAAAAGTTGCTGACTCCAAATCTGACTTAAAACCAGTGACAAGTGGAGTACCACAGGGTTTAGTCCTGTGACCTCTCCTGTCTGAAGTACAGGCTAACGCACAAGGTCTCTGGTTAATGAAGTTCGCAGATGACTGCAAACTAGGAGCCTTAGTCCAGTCCCCAAATAATGTGGACATCGTACAGAAGGGCCTCACTGAGACAGATGACTGGTGTCGAGGCGTGGTCTCAAGCTCAATGCCAAAAAGTGCATTGTCATCCCCTTTGGTATAAACTCTGTAGCCATGAACTACCACATAAACGGCTGTCTACTTAATGCCGAATGTGTGATTGAGACCTTGGGACCCAGGTGGACAGTAGTCTCTCCTTTGATAATCACATTGCCACAGTAGTCGGAGAAATCCTTCTATGTGGCACACCTCATTAGAAAAGGGTTCTCATCCAGGAAAAAGAGGTCATTGTTCCCCTCTACTCAGCACTCATTAGACCCATTACAGAGTACAATGCCCCTTTTGGAATGTACCTTACAAGATATTTGCAGCAGCTGGAAAAGCTACAGAAGTACCTCACAAAGAGGATTACTGGCCTCAAACAGATGCCCTACACTGACCGTTTCAAAAAAACTCTAGCTTTACTCTGTAGCATATCGCCTACTCTAAGGAGATCTCTGCCTAACATATAAAGCTATGTTAAACCCAGAGCTGTTGGACGTGCTACACCTAAAGAAATCCCAATCCCTCCGAGCTATACGCTAACAGGGACCTAAACCTTGTCACCACAACAAACAGGACATGCTGGAGGGATAGATTCCTGTCCCTGAGACTTTCTATACTCTGGAACAAGCTACCCATCTATGTCAAGCAAAGTTCCTCATTAGCACTCTTCAAGAAAAATCTTGATGAGTGAATGGGAAATAGGAAATGCACCCCAGGGTCACTTCTGTGGCTCTGCTTGACAGGGGCACAGGAAATTTAACTTTCTTGAGTGGCATAAGCCAGGGAACCTTGTTGGCTAGGTTTACTTAGGCCCTTGGGCCGATAGCCTAGTACCTACCTATGTAAATAGCTATTTTCCCTGAATATAGATTTTTTTTTTTGTCACTTGACCTATGATTACGTCTCACCCCAGTTTTACCTTCTTTGCAGTAAACTAGGTTACAAAAAGATAAAGGTATGTACACATTTGGAAATGCCAAAAAATGGCATTTATAGCTGAAGATTGTGATATATTCTGAAAATTTTGAAATTTAATGTACTTCATATGATTAGCCTGGCCCCATGGTACACTGGGATGAAACTCTTACTGCCCCATGGTACACTGGGATGAAACTCTTACTGCAACCCAATCAACTGGAGTTTGAATAGCCACCCTAGCACTGGATAAGCCAGGCAAGCAGGGAAAGAGACGAGTGAAGGTGCATGGCCCACTTTTCTTTGCTTTGCAGATGGGAAGTTTGCAGATACTTGGAGTGTATAAGGAAGTGTGGTTTCCATGGTGAAGACCAGTAAAAACAATTCCAGCAAAGCTAGAACTTCCAATAAGTGACCTCCCAAACCCCTTGTATCAGAGATACATGGGATGTATGCAAATGAGCCTTATGAACAGTAAAAACAAAATGAAAACTCCAGCAAAGCTAGAACTTCCAATAAGTGACCTTCCAAACCTCTTGTATCAGAGACACATGGGATATATGCAAATGAGTCTTTTGAACATCCGGTGTTCATAAGTCTCATTTGCATATATTCCATGTGCCTCTGATACAAGAAGTTTGGGAGGTCACTTTTTGGAAGTTGCAGCTTTGCTGGAGTTTTCATTTTGTTTTTACTGATTGGTTTTTCAGTGACCTTCTCACTCTCATTGTTTTAGTTTATGGTGAAGACCAGGGGAAACCACTTCTGAGCTTGAAGTAAGTGGTGGAGCTGTTTGCTGGCAATGTTTTTTTCAGTTGTGAGGAACTGTCAGGGTGATCAGCCCCATTGCACCTTCCCTTCCATTCTTCGGATGTGAGGAACTGTCAGGGTGATCAGCCCCATTGCACTTTCCCTTCCACTCTTCAAGGTGAACGTGGAGAAGTATTGGGACATAAGAAAAAAAAACACCCAATTGCTGGCTGAATGATGGCCCCACCATTCAACCTCGGCTTGGTGATTGGAACAAATACACAGGTTGACTGGGAGGAGGTTGATGATTGACAGCAGGACAAATTGCAAACAAAACACAGTGAAGTGACTCTATCACCTGCTGTCTTGTTTAATCATTTGGGTGTTGTGTTTTCTCATTTGTATCACACAGACTGTACATTTAGCATTGACTCAGTTTATATCATGTCATATGTGTTTGCTTATGAAATGAAAAACAAATATTTTTATTCATTATACTGAAATGTGCATATTTTACATGCTCCAACAGGCATGAGCATGTTTGAAATCTCGTCTGTTTTCCCTTTGAGTATAAGGTTGTGTAGCAAAAAAAAAAAAAAACTGATATAAGTGGGATTATTGACGGGTCTTGCCCTGAAAATGTCTTAATATCTTGCAATAATATAGAGAGAGAGTCATTTGAAGTTAAGGGGGAATTCAGGCTAGAAGGCATTTATAAATTAACGGGGTTTGATTTATTTTACTAATCAGTCAGCTAAAAACAGTAGTGTAACACTCAATTGTTTTCAGTGTAAAGTAAACAAAACCTATCAAAACATGACTTTATATTGTTTTTATTTCAGACCTAAAAAAGAGTGTACTGATCTGTAAAGTGATATTTTATTTTGTATATGCTGAGGCATATAAAAATACCAACATTGCTTTTTTTGTATTATATTCAAATCCATGATGTAGCTGCTCCTTTGAGGATGGAAGCCCCATCAAGGATGTTTTATAAGTAATAATAAAAACAGATATGGGTGCACTTGTCATAGATACTGAAGACCTTGTTAACAAGTGGTGTTTTCTATGAGCAAGTTTATTATTGATGCTGTCAACTTGTCCATGCATGCATAAATACACGTTTCAGGCACAGGCAATAGTGCTCTCCAAGTCTGCCAAAATGGTTATTCCCATGAGAAGTGTCCAGGTTGTTCTTAAAAAATATCTAAACTTGTGCTTGTTTTAATGTAATTTGTTAGTCTATTCCATCCATCCGCTACCATGTGAACAAATTAGTACACCTTTGATTTCTATGTAATCTTCTACACAGGTTGTGTGATGATTCATTACTACTTTTTGATAACCACAAATATTCCCAGAGGTAGTTGGCCCTATATACCTGAATAAGGTCTCCTTTTGAATGTCTGTATGAGGTGTGGTACAAGTTCAGATATTTTAGTCTTTCATAATAACTTAAATTTTCACATTCATGGATGCCCTTGGTAAATTTCCACTGTACTCTTTCCATTTTACTCGGGCTTGTTTTCTTATAAGGTTCCATATTGTTATTCTGTACTCAGGTTTGAGTCTAATGTAACTAATAAACAATGATTTCATAATTTCTGATGTCTTACACCTTATAAAACTTTTATACAGCTTGTAGTGTTATAACTGTTACCAGTTGGTTGATATGATTCGAAACACTTAAAGTGGATCTACCCATATACCTAGGTCCTTAAATGAATGTACAGTTTCAGTCATGGTTTGCTATATTAAATATTTATCTTTGTATGTTTTCTGAATCTCATATACTTAGCTTTTGATGTATTTATCAGCATATTATTCTGTTCTGCCCAAATGGTCAATTTAGTCAGGTTCTTTTGCAGACATGCCCTGTCTGTAACGCATGTAATCAGTTTGCCTATTTTCAAGTCATCTGTATACAGACTGACGAACACCTCAAATGAAAAAAATAGATCTAAAATACACAATATAAACAAGTATGGTCCTAGGACAGAGCCCTGTGGCACACCCTGGTTGTAATTTATAATTTCACCTGTCCAGTTGCTGTGTGATACTTGCCATGCCCTGTTTGTGAGCCCTGCTGCTGTCCATCTTATCAGGAGTACATCCATAACTAATTATTCTAATTTATCCGTCAGTGTTTTGTGTATAACCCTACCAAATGCTGAAGCGAAGTCTAAACAATTTACATCACAGCACAGTTTTCATTTATAGCTGTTATATTGCTGTAGAACATAATGTTACAGGTAGTTGTAGATGTATTTTCATCATATGCTTGGTGATGTATGGTTTCAAGTCCCAGCTTTTCCCATTCTGACAATTTATCCAAAATAACCTTCTGTTTTTATTTTTCCACAAAATAAAAGTACATTTATGGATCTCTCTGTGACTATGGATTTATCCTATTCCCCTTTCCATTAAAGGTATGTTTTTAACAAGTATATGTTCATAGGTATGTACTAGGCTATCAGCCCTGGGGCCTATACAAGCCCAGCCAAAAAGGTACCCTGGCTTTTGCCACCCAAGAAAATTATTTTCCTGTGCCACTGTCTAGCAGAGCCACAGAGGTGATCCCCAGGGTGAATTTCCTATTTCCCATCCAATCATCAAGATTTTTCTTGAAGAGTGCTAATGAGGAGCTTTGTTCGATATAGATAGGTAGTTTATTCCAGAGTATGGGAAGTCTCTGGGACAGGAATTTATCCCTCCGGCACGTTCTGTTTATTGTGGTGACAAGGTTTAGGTCCCTAGAGCGTTTAGCTCGGAGGGATTGGGATTTCTCTAAATGGAGCATGTCCAACAGCTCTGGGTTTTGACGTAGCTTTGTATGTTAGGCAGAGATCACCTCTGAGTAGGCGATATGCGACAGAGTAAAGCTGGAGTTTTTTGAGACGGTCTGCGTAGGGCATCTGTTTGAAGCCGGTAATCCTCTTTGTGAGGTATTTCTGCTTTCTTGAAGAATTTCCTCATATTTAAATGACCTAGCGAATAACCAATATAATGGTACTGTATAAGTTCATGCCGAAAGGTTCTTTGGCCATTGTTATTAATTCCATGCCCTCTCTGTGCTTTGTTTAGGTCCAGTTTGTGTAGTTTTTTTTTTTTGACAACAATCTAATTTGATGTCCGTATCTGAGGTTACCTGAAAGTTGTTAGAACAATTGATTGTTCCCTTTGTGGAGCCAAACTGCATTGCATAAAATTTTGTAAATATATTGTAATCTATTGTGTCTGAGAATAAATTTTAGAATAAAAGTTTCCTATTGCGCTCAATATCTTCATATAATTTTTTTCACATTTTCTTTTATTTTCTCACGGTTTCATTTGTCTGTCCAGCTTATTTCAGATCATAGTTCTCAACTGTCCAAATTTTCACACGATGTCCAGACTTTTTTCTCTTATTTTTGAACTGTTCATCATAAAATGTGTTGTTTTCTGGAAAATCATTGAGTATTGAAGTCGATAAATAAATAATTTAACTTTCATTTTATTTTTTTAATTTTATTTAGTTTAATAAATAACCATTTGAATTTCTGACTTTATATCCTTCAGAAAAATGCATGCTAATGCAAAACCTATTGTTTTAGCAACTTTCTAAGTTTATAAGACCACTATTTAAAATGTGTCCCTGATGTTTTTCGTGTTTCACTGTTGCAGTCATTACATTTGGGTTATTTGCCTGCAGGTAGCCCTCAGCCAGCCTGAATACCACAGTCTTGGATTCGTGCATCAGATGCTGTCTCATCTTCCATGACATCAGGTCGTCAGGGGTATAAACATGCAGCTGACACCATTACATCAATATTTCTTGCCGTGTGGTCCCCGAAGCAGAAGCAGTTCGCAAGTGCCGGTTGGCCAACCCCTGAAATTTTCATTTACGAGTTTCAGAACCAGAGTCTTCAAAAAAAAGTACCCCATTGGGGATCCTTTTTCTTGCTCTTAAACCGATGTCAGTAAAAGTTAACAATTGTCTTACCTGTGGAAAGCAAATGCCTCCTAAATATTTTCATTCGTACTGCATTTCTTGCTTAGGCCCAGACCACGACGTCCCTCACTGTCGGGTTTTGTGCCTTATTCAACCCCTAAACTATTCGTTGTCTGTCTATTTTTGCAGCAAATTATTTTGGTACTCTGTTTAACTATCCAGAAATGTCTTCGGTAAGCCATCCGACTACCGATATTCTGAAAAAAATTAAAGAAGACCGAGACAAACTGCATAGGTCCAAAACTGCCGACGACACTTACATTAAGCTAGTCACCAGTTCACCGGTACTCAGTGAGGAGCTTTCGCAGCCCCTGATACCCGCTACTTCAGATTTGCAGGCCTCTGCTGAGACCCATTTGGAGTCTGGTATGCCGCGAGATGCTTCTTCGACTATGGAACCTGCGGATGTCACCACCTTGGATGGGTCCAGAGTCACTGTGCAGGCACCAGCTTCTGAGGGTGTATTCAGGCCTACAGACTTCTGTTTCAAACAGACGCCATCTTCTTCTTCTTCTTCAAGGCCTAAAACTCGACCCACACCTAGAAAACCCGACGTCCAAACCACATGGTCAGGCCCATATGTCTAAACAAATAAGAATGGCTGAAGACCTTATTACTTTATTGAGGGGAAGCCAACCTTCCCCCTCTAAGAGACCTAGAACTGATTTTCCTTTTGATTCTTGTGATCAGGATTCTGATATTTCTGTTTCTTCTGATTACCAGGATTTGCCCTTATCTACCTATGAGGATTCTGATGCAGAGAATTCCATTCCCTCTGCTTCCCCTCCAGGAGATTTTTCTCCACTCTCTTAGGGAGCATTTCTGCTGGGAAAGCCAGGATTACTCTCACTCCAAAAAGAGGCTTAGGGAATTCTTACTCCTCCATCAACACAGGCTTTTAGCTATCCCTCCTGTTCTGGACATTGTACATGATGCCTTCTTGGAATCTACCCTGGCCCCAGACCCTTTACCTCCAGCTCCCAGAAAACCTGACCAGTATTACAGAGTACCTGACTCTCTCAAGTTCACCTTCAAGAATCCTACTGAGGATCCAGAGACCATTTCCCAAGGACCAAAAGGCATTAACGCTACTACTGCCAAAAACCCTACCCCCTCTGATAGAGATTCCAGGGCCTTGGACAGATGGGGTAAGAAGGTATACACTTCTGCTACTTTGGCCATTCGGGCCTTAAACTGCCAGTTTCATATGTTAAAGTATCAACAGCATATTATCAGACTACTTAAACAGAAAATGATGTTGATTCCTGACTGTGCTGAGCATAAAGAATTACAAGATTTAATGCATTGTGTGGAACAAGTTGGTAAACATACTTTGCAATGTGGTTTTGACTCTTTAGAAGCATCTTGCAGGGCTGCTGTTACTGGGTCTGTACTTGGAAGGCATGCTTGGCTTAAGGAGCAAAACTTGCCAGATCATGTTAAAGCTAAATTACTGGACGCTCCCTTAAACCAAGACCGCTTGTTTGGCAACAAAGCAGAAGTCCTTAAAAAGATGGAGGAAAAAGCTAAATCTATGCTAACTGTTAAAGATTTCCTGCAAGTACAGCCTCCCAGATTTAGTAGGCATTGGCCTTCTAAGAATTGGTCCTTTCCAGTCTCTTCCAGGCCTTCTTAGTCCAAAACCAGGAACAGCAGACCACCTAGGCTACAGTCTCAAGGTACACACAGGCCTAAGCAGTGGGGGGCTCCCACTTCCAAAGCTGGAAGTAGTAAGACCCCCCCCCCTATGGAAAAATGTCACAATGACTTAACCTTAACCCTTCCAAGTCCTGCTCAACTGCCTGCTCCCTTAGGGGGAAATATCACCCTGCATGAAAAAACTAGGAACTCATTACCCATGACAAATTGGTTTTAAATATAGTTTTCCATGGATACAGATTCCACATCCACACCTTACCAACCCCAAATGGTTGGCCAGACCTACCCCCAAATCAGTGGGCAGAGGCTCAACAGCAGGTTCTCTCTCTTCTAAGTATCAGGGCTATTCAGCCTGTCCCAGCAGAAGAAAGGGGACAAGGTTTTTACTCAGAACTTTTCCTGGTACCCAGAAAAGACAGCTCCTAGCATCCTGTCCTGGACCTCTCTATTCTAAACACCTTTTTGGTAATCCCAAAATTCAAAATGCTTACACTTCAACAGCTGCTTCCTATGCTAGACAAAGATGCCTGGTTGGCAACCTTAGAATTAAAGGAAGCTTACCTGCACATTCCAATAAGGGAATCTTGCAGAAGATGCCTACGCTTCAGAGCAGGCTCCATGCTTCATCAGTTCTCTGCATTTCCCTTTGGCTTATCTACTGCGCACAGGGTATTCACAAAGTGTCTAGCTCCAGCCATTGCATTTTGCAGGCAGAGAAATATTCAAATATATCCACACCTGGACGATTGTCTGATTCAGGCAGAAAGCCAGGACATGCTATTAAAACATCTGGCATTTGTAAAGAAACTTCTAACCTCACTGGGGTACACCATAAATGAAAAGAAATCTCATCTAGTACCCTGCCAACAAATTGTATTCCTGGGAGCAAGTTGAACACAACTTCCCAGATGGCTTCCCTCACGCCAGAGAAACAAGTTTATTTGACAGCCTACTTCAAACTACTGGCCACAAAGACCCAGCTATCTGCAAGGAAAATCTTGCAAGCCCTGGGGTTCATGGCCTCTTGCATTCTACTAATTCCATATGCAAGATTGCATATGAGGAAACTACAATGGTATCTAAAAAACATGGTGTTTAACATTCTCAGGAAGTGGAATCAATGATTCCTATCATTCATTGTATAAAGACAGAGTTCCTTTGGTGGGCAGATGCCTGCCACCTCAACAAGGGGCTCCCTTTCAATCTACCCCCTGCCGCCCAAACCCTAACTACAGATGCATCAAACTATGTATGGGGGCTCACTTGGCAGGGCAGTGCATTCAGTGCAAATGGAACCAGAGTCAGATGCACCTGCATATCAACCAAAAAGAAATGTTAGCTGTACAGAATTCCTTAACAGCCTTCAAAGACCACATCCTTCCAGGACAATTATTGGTAAAGACAGACAACACCACAGTTATGTGGTAAATAAACGAGCAGGGGGGAACCCACTCGTACCCTCTCTATTGACTAGCCATGGCTCTGTGAGCTACCAAATGCATCTACAAGCTCAATTCTTGCCAGGCAAGCTAAATTAACTGGCAGACGACTTAAGCAGAAATCTCATGGACCCACATGAATGGAATCTGGAACCAAAAATATTCAACCTCGAACAAATGGGGGACTCCAGAGATGGACCTGTTTGCCTCCCCTCAGAACTACCAATTGGACAAATTCTGCGCAAGGACTCCCCACAGTTAAGCTTGGAAAGTGGATGCCCTGTCCTTTACCTGGGAAAGCTGCTCAGTTTATACCTTTCCCCCTCTGCCTCTCCTCTTGAAGGTTCTGCTAAAGATCAAACAGGACAAACCAAGGACAATATTGATTGCGCCAGACTGGCCTCGCTAGCACTGGTACCCCCTCTTGCACAGCATGATACTGCTGGATCCATGGCACCTACCTCCGACACCTTCCCTGCTGTCCCAGCAGGCAGACCAGATCCTGCACCCTCCGCTTCAAACCCTGAACCTTGCAGCCTGGCTAATTCCTTGAGCTCTCCAATAGCATCCCTCAGTAAGCAGGTGCTAGATGTCATTCTGGAAGCAAGGAGATCTAGTACTAGAAAATCCTATACTGAAAAGTGGAAAAGATACTGTTCCTGGAGCCAGACTGAGGGAGTCGGCACTACGGTGCCCAGCTTACCTCATATTCTTCATTACTTAACAGAAATGCTCCACAAGGGTCTATCCTTCTCGTCAATTAAAATTCATGCCTTTGCCATTTCAGCACATTATAATACGGAACCACCCCTCTTTTCTCACCCCTGTTAAAGCAATTCCTCAGAGTGGCTAAAAATGTAAGACCCCCCCCCCCTCCCCAGGCGAGCCCCTACTCAAGCCTGGGACCTTAACTTTGTATTGGAAAAGCTCACTCTCCCTCCATCTGAACCAGCTGCAACTGCAGAGTTGAAATTCCTTTCTTGGAAAACAGCCTTCCTTCTAGCCATCACTTCAGCAAGAAGAGTGTCTGAATTACAGGCCCTCATGGCATTGGAATCCTTCATTATCTTCCATGCAGACCGGGTTTCCCTCGGGACCAATCCTTCCTTTATGCCCAAGGTGGTGTCTAGTGTTGCCCTAAATCAGTCCATTCATTTGCCTAACTTTTTCCCGAATCCACAAAGCAAAGGAGAAAGCGTACTGCACTCTTTGGATGTGCACAGACAACTTAGATTTTATTTGGACAGGGCTAAGCCTGTCAGAAAATCTGAACAGCTGCTAGTTGGCTTTGCTGCAGGGGCAGAGGGGAAGGCCATTTCAAAGCAAACCATTTCTAAGTGGATAGGCCATTGCTTTCATTTCTGCTACAAGCACCATGGAAAACCTACCCCACAGGGAATTAGACCACATTCCACCAGGGCTGCATCTACCTCTACAGTCTTTCTCGGAGGAGTCCCTACCAGCGACATCCTAGAATTTGTTTTATTTTTGTATTCCAACAATATCTCTTTTAAAACGTGCCACATTTCTTATGAATTTTTTTTTACACTGAATACATCACTCCAGTTAGTTTTACCTAGTGACTGTTCTTCTATATGCTTTTGTGCACTGGTATAGATTTCAGGTTGGCAGAATTATCTAGCAACAATTAACCATTAGAACCCAATGATCACTGCACATCAGTGGTGGTAAAACTTGACATGAAGTAACTATCATTTCCTTAGGAACACAAACAATGTCTAGTATGTTCTGTTCCGTGGTAGGCTTTTTCACAGTCTGAAGCAATTATTCCCAAAAATAGGTTGTAAATAATTTCCTTACTAATGTTGTTGAATCAGTATTATTACAGTCTGTTTCTGGGAAATTTAAGTCCCCAGCCACTATTATTCTTTGCTCCTTTTTCTTGCAAGAAATGTATAAATTCCTGTAAGTCCTCAACACTTTACTTTGATGGTCTGTATACTCCAAAGATTGTTATATGTTCCAGGGTTTTCTTTGTTGTCACAGTTACACAATCTACAGTATTGGTTTTGTCATTAAACATGTATTATACCATGACCCCCCCCAAAACGTGCACGCTGATTGGCCAGCGTGCACATTGTAAATCGAGTTATACTAATGGAAAAAGGACCGGTCGCCCGGACTTTTTTCCATTAGTATAACTCTACTTTTAAAACACTGTCTCGCTATGTTAAATGGGTTTAACATAGCGAAACAGCTTTAAAATAAGCAATGGAGCTCTCCATTGCTTATTTTAAAGCTGTCTCGCTATGCTAAACCCATTTAACATAGCGAGACAGGTTTTAAAAAAAAAGCAATGGAGAAAGCAAGATCTCCGTTGCTTTTTACTGTTAGCTATGTTAAATGGGTTTAACATAGCGAGACAGTTTAAAATAAGCAACGGACATCTCCGCTGCTTATTTTAAAATTGTCTCGCTATGTTAAACCCATTTAACATAGCTTAAACAGTAAAAAGCAACTGAGATCTTGCTTTCTCCGTTGCTTTTGCCCACAGCTCTGATGTACTGCGCAGGCGCGCAGTACATCAGAACTGTCGCGGATGCCAGACATCTGCGGAAGGGCAGTAAACAGGCATTATACTATGCCATTATTTAAGAAAAGTAATAGTTTCTTTTCTTAATGTCATGGTATAATAGCAATAACCCACACCTGGGTGTGGGTAATGCTCTATTTTACCCACGGTTGGCTAAATCCAGCATTACCCACACCCAGGCGTGGGTTATTGCTATATTAATCACAGGTGTCCTTTACTACCTGTAATCAGATTGGCTCTGCCCCTGTACTAATTCAGATTAATCACCACTCGGTCTATCAAAGATAAAAATTATTGTGTGCATTTCTCTCCTCTTATTTAATTTGCCAATTGACAGCTAATTATGCTTATGTAAAGTTACTATGATAACTGTGAGTTCCTTCCTATGGACTGCAAATTTTTGTTTGCACTGAGCTCTTCAATCTAAGGTCTGCGACGCAGGCAATCTTTAAAGGTGTCAAGGTGTGTATAAAAAGGGTTGAGTTTTTATATGTTGTTCTGAAGAAGTCCAACAGAGGTTGGATGAAAGCGTGTAACCTGTGGAATAAAGAGTTTGGAATTCGGCTTTTGTGTCCAGTGGTGCTTTGCACAAATAAAGAATTCCAAAAGAGTTGGCAAATCAAAAGCCATTAGCATAAAGTTCGAAGAGATTTTAAGTCAACTTTTAGGAGAAAAAAATCGCACAAAGTACAACTAAATATTAAATGAAGTGCAATAACGTTGTTGCTCTGATCTACTGTATTAGTTGTGCCATTCGCACAAAAGCTGGATTAGCTTTACTATCATTCAGTCACACCTTGTTATAAAAGTAAAGATCAGTAAATCATAAATCAACAAATTATTGCTTCAGATAAGTCCCTGTGAATTTATAGCTGACTAGGCCCCTTAGGATGGCCAGAGTTTGCCTGTTTAAAATCTTTCTAACAAACAGTGAAAATTAGAAATAAAACAGCAAAGCGTAAATCTTTCTATCTAGAAGCTATCCTTTTCTTCCTACAAACAGTGAAAAATGGAGGTAAAAATTAAAATATAAATCAAAATTGAATTTTCTCTTACCAGGCAATTGCACAGTCAGTCAAAAATCAGCACTTGATTGTTTCAGATAATCTCCTCTGTTGGGCATTTCTGTTTATGTTCACCTGCAGAAGTCATAGTACCTCATAATATTGGGGAAAGTGACCTGGGTCAGGATTTGTTTACACTGACTGTTAATGGTTCCCTTTGTGGTGTGGTTTTGTTAAACTGGTTACTAGTTGTACATTGCAAGGTATCACATTGGAGGATCATGAGACTATAACTAATGCAAATAGGCATATTAAATATTGTGTATGTAACTGTAACCAAGTGGCCAAATATGAACTGTGTTGATGGTTTGCTGGGAGAAGCATTATGGAAAAAAAGTATCAAGTTAGATTCATTCCAAATATGAAACTGCAGAACTCACTGATATACCAACCTTCCTTTATGGGTTGGGTTTCAGCTTTCTGTTACTGTGTACTACTAGAGATGAAAAATATTTAAGGATTCTCTCTGGCGCTCTTGATTTAAATTAGCATGTGAGAAATAGAAAAAAAAAATGAGGGAATCCTCCAGAAATTGAATGTGGTACACGGATTGCTTAAAGTGAAGCACATCTGTCAGGTGGTGATGACGTAAACTTGTAGTCACATTTGTTTGACATCCAGTCATTGCTGTTCAGTGTGAGGAATCCTAAAGATAATTGGGGACAGTTGGCCATGTAAAAGGATAATAGCATGACTGGGGGAGCCCTTGTCCATTATCTTGCCCAGGATCCCATTTGATTATGATCTGGCTGTGCTTTTTACAAACTCCCCATTAATGTGCCTTCACTGCTGTTCTGCCGGCCTCTTCATACTGTGCTTTCTGCACCCCTTGAACTGTCTTTTTCCATCTCTTCTATGCTGTCTCTTGCTTGGATTACTGGTTTCACATTTTCTTGCCAACTTGACCATCTTATTTACTTTTTCATAGCCCTGAGTACTTGCTCTACTTCCTCCCTGATCTCCCAACTCCGACTTCTTGCTTTGCATAGAGAGAGTACACAGCTATGCTCTGTATTTCCTGCATTTGCTCTTTGCTTTATTTTTTTTCCTTTTTGCCTTCTGACTTTTGTTAGAATATGCATCTTTTATGCATTTTTTAATACAGTCCTTAGTCTTTCCAGCTATGTTTAAAGGTAAGAGCCATTGAGCTGCACATTGCTATCCAAGCACTGAACACCACTGTCCCTTCTGGGATAAAATGGCACCCTATACCATGCGTGTACAGCTGGTGTCCGTTTTCTCTCTCTCTCTCTCTCTCTCTCTCTCGTCATTTGTAAGCTTTTTTTTACCCCCTTATTCATTACTGCAGTCAGTCACATGCCCTAATTACCGGTAGAGGTATTGCTTCTAAGAAAGCTATCACCGACTTTGTGCCATAGCATCTCTCTCCTACCTTCCTGGCTATGCTTGCTGCTCTGTTAGTGTTCTCTTTTGGCAGGTTGCTGGTGCCCACATACACAGAAAATACATCCACTCTTTCTCCTTGGTGACTGCCCTGCTCACCTCCTGCCTCATCTTGCTAATTCCCAGAGCTGTTTTCACTGAAACTTGGTCCCTTGCTTCTTTTTTTTCAAGACTCTCTAATTCTTTGTGAGTGGATCAGTTGCTGAAACCCTCTGTCCCCATGCTTCATCTCCTCTCCTTTACTTTTTGCCCCATGACACCACTACTCCTCCTCTCTGTAGTTTTTCCCTTTCTGCTTGTTCCATCTTGAACTTTGCCCCTATCTGGTCTTGCCTGCCTCCCAGTGTAGTATCTAAACCTTTCCCCACACCCCCTATGCTCTTTCTTCAAGACCAGCTTTGTTATGTTATCTGCCCTCTCGTCTGGCTCGATGTCCCTCCCTGCCCACTTCTCTTCTAGTTCTGATGCCGGCTCCTGTATGGCCATTGCTGGCTCCGTTTCCCAACTGTCAGTGCTCTCTGTGTTCATCTTTCCACTTTGGCATCCTTCGCAATGTCCTCCTCCTTTCTGTGGCTGCATCCCCCATTACCTTATTCTGTTCCATACTGCTATCCTGTTTTCTCATTAACTCTCTAAGATGTCTTCTGTCCTCTTCCTTTCTCCCCCAGTATTTTCCACGTATTATCTGTTGGCTTGTTGTAAACATCTTTCTTTGTAGTGCCACTATATCCTTCCTCTCCTGAGTAGCCGTTCCACTGATTCTCTTGGACTTGTATTCTGCTTGGAGAATACCTGACTGCAATGTAGGCTCCATGTCCACTACCAGAACAGTTGAAGTCTCTCTCTCTTGACTTCCCTAAAAGTGGTTGATGACCATCCAATTGAATTATACCTGCTGTTGAATTTATACTTGCTAGTAAAAGTCATAATAATTGTTAGATAAGCACTGTGGAATTGCTGTTTATGTATGGCGCCTATGCCTAGTATTGTGGAATTTCTTCCTTCCTCCACCCCACTATTGTGCATCTGGAAGTTAGTATGTATAAGTAAAGGTGGTACTGGAGGTCAAGGCTTCCTATATGAAGAGTTGTTAGGTGAGTAGTTTTGTGCTTCATCAGTCCTGTTTTGGGTGTATATAGAAGTAGCCTCCCCCTCTCTCATTTTCCTGTCTTTTAGCCTTTGCAGCTCTTTCATACAAGATAATTGCTTCCCCTTTTGTTTACTTATTTATGGATATGCCTTTTTAAACTCTTGCTTGACACGTTGTTGGTTCAGAGAATTAAAGCTATGAGCTGTATGTATGTGCTTTATCTTGTTGTCCAGGGTCCAATTCCTTCAACCGCTATTAGCTTACTCTGTGACTGTAAGTAAATTATTTAAAACCGACCGTGGTCCTGGATGAGTCTGAGAAAAGTCCTTGTAGATCATTGTTCTGCCCTGGTTAACATGCATCTAACTGTACAAGCAAAATAAAGTTACGACTTTCTGCCTCAAGTTTTATTCTTGACTTGCTAAGCAAAGGCATTGTTGTCTGGATAAGAGTGCTTAGCTGTTTTGGTAAAGGACAGTGTGTTCTGTGAATTCCACTTCAGGTAATCTATTAAAATAAGGCTGTGACATTGATGGTGCACGTGCAATAGCGGTAATGGTGAGCTTTACATTGAGTGACCGGCAGTGACATAATAGAATAACCTAGTTCCAGTCTTATTTGCTAAAAGAAATTCTATTTTTAACTTTTTAACTGTATCATTTTGTTAACCAGTAGAGTGGGCTGGATCACGGTCCATTTTCAATTATCACCTGGGCCGCAAAGGCAGGGGTAACTGCCTTATGTTTGTATGTGAATGGACACTACTGTAGCCAGTTCATTAATGTAATATTTTTGAGAGGTGGGAGGAAACTGAAATATGTGGCACAAACCCATGCAGATACATGAAAAGCATGCAGAACTTGCATAGACAGTGGCTGAAGGTCAGAATTTGAACCCCAGACCTTGCAGCTGTGAGGAGTCAGTCTTGTATGCTAGGAAAGGCACCTATTGGAGCATGGTTAATATTGTTTTGAGCAGATGTGGTCGTTATTCAGCAATGATTCTTTAATTCCCATTGTGTTAGGTTTGTGGAGCTGTAGCCTTGCTTTCAAACAGGGATATTTGTTTTTACACTGACAGCATTTACATGTGTTATACCGACTCCTTTCAATGCAGCTTATAAAATTACTAATAATAGAGATAGAAATGTGTATAATAAAGCTGTATACCATGCTTGAGTTGAGCAAGGGCCTCTTGCAACTGAATTAATTGGTAGACTAAATGCAGTTTAATTGAAAGTAATGAAATGTAATAATCTGTATGATGGGGTAACATGACTGAAGGGCTGTGCATAGCAGCTTATTAGATTGTCTGTAACATGAAAATACTGGTAAATTATAAGGCTCCTTGCCAATGAATTAGCTAATTAAATACAATATTAATGAGATATAACAACACTAATAACCGGAGTAGTGGTTAACATTACAACTAAAAGGTTATGCATAGCAGTTTATTAGCTAGAAAAGTAAGTCTGTAGCATGAGAGTACTGCTGACAGTTATAGATCCTATTCCTTCTGCATTAGCTACACAGTGAATGGCATGAAGACCCACCTTGAGTGTTGCCACCCTGGATGGGTGAAGGGCACTGCCCAGTTTGTCTGAAGCTCATGTGCCAGTGAGTAACATATCTAGTGAATTCACTGTGAATCATTAATTCTTGAGTAATGCATTTTATACTGGAGATGATGACAGAACAGAGTATCCCTCCAGATAAGGTGGAGCTCATCTGGAACCGTGCTTAAGTGCTGGCTCTTTTGAAACTAGTATATAGACTAGTCTAATTTTGTAGAATAACTGCCAGGTAACGTAAGCCATTTGATTATGTAGGTAAAGCTTCAAAACAAATTATAGTATGCCTGCTGGACTAAATGAGCAAATTTCTTATGCATCTAGATAACTCTAAAAATGATAGCACTATACGTGAACAAATAAGTTAGCAAGCTACGCTGTGCTTCAAAATAAGCACATTGAAACTTATAAAGCAAGCTGTAGTACCATGTGTTCTGCTGCAATTGTGCTGAGTTGTCCAAAGCAAAAGTTATGTAAGGCAGTAAAGCTCATGAGTCTTGCAATATTTTCATTTATTGCAGTTGTTTGCAAAGGAAATTTCTGCTTTGTTTATATTAAGATGCTCTCTCCAAATTGTCCCAGGCTTTCACTTTGTAAGTAAAATTAGAAGCATGCACCTATAGGATCACCTTCAGTTCACTTTCACATTACTGCACAGTTCAAGTAAAGAAAACATCTGACTGTGAGTGGTAGAATGTCAAGTAACTGTGATGAACAGCATCTCCAACTGTCCATGTTCAGAACATTTTTCAGTTAATTTTTTGTAGAGTGTACTGCAACTGTATTTCATCTAGTACAGATATAGTGTAGAAACTGAAGTTATGCACATACATCAATGTCAGCAGTCCAAACCTAGCTGAGTAAAATTATTAGATTAGACCTATGACACTTGGAAAGCAATATACATTTGCAGCTTAAGATTTACATCCGCTTTGAGTAAAATTTGTAGAAAATACCACATTCAAACACCACATTGACTAGCTTGGCTCACTTAGCTAGTTCTTGTAGTTGGCACAGGTGCTTAAAGCTGTGAGCTGCAGTTCCTGTGGTTCAATGTTTGATTCCCTCAGCCCTCATTTGCCTACTGTGTGACTTTGGGCAAGTCACTTAACTAGACAGCGCTTGGGGAAATTGGGAATTGGGCTGGGCTTATTAATAGTACCCTGGACTGCAAGCATGGTAACTCCTTATGAACTTAGTGTACATGAAGTTAACATTTTGAAGCTAGCAAAAAAAGGCAAGAAAGGAAAATAGTTGAGCAGCACCTCCTGCTTTTGGTGCTTGAAATAGCTATATCATGTGGGGGGGGGGGGTTACCAGCATTTTTTTATTAACTTTAGTAAGACAACCATACCAGTACATACCACTTCATATATACCTACTTGCAACTAAAAATGGAATAACAATCTATGCATTCTAACTAAAAAAAATATAGGTGTTACATTATTGGCAAGAAAAAAGTGTTAAACAATGGCATAGAGTAACGGTATTTTCTCATCTGTTAAATGATTTCACATTCTTGTGAATAAATGGACAAAGACATTCTGTGATTGAACACCAGTGGCTTTCCCAGTAGCCAAGCGCATTTGTACATTTACTCAATACATCAAAACTGAACTGTACCATAGTTTACTCTGTGTACACAGTGTGCATTGTCTTTGTTATCCATGCCAGGGATGTTCACTTCTGAAACAATTTAAGCAGTTGTGTAATTGTCACTGCAGCTGAGCATTTCAATTATGATGCTGTATAGGCTCAAGCAGACACTGGCACCTAGTATTAACTAGAACAGTCCATACTAATTACCTACCATATAGAAATTACCTTTGTCAGGAACTGCAGCAATTAAAGATTCAAGGATAATTCAGAACTTCTGTACAGCTGCCGCTAAATGTCCTGTGCATGCTGTGCATTCCCTCAGTTTATAGAACCCTCATTGGAAAGAATCGGTAACTGTTGTATAGGAGTATGTTGTTACTGTAGAAAAGGAACTAGATCATTTTATTGAATAAATTTGCAGAATTTCTCAAGTAGAGTCTGGACACCGGAATGGTAGTGCTGGTGCGTCTGGTGATGGCAATGAACTGCACACAGCATGAGCTCCTCCCTGCCCATAACTCCCTGCTGCCTTCTCAAGAGCTTGTTGTCACCATTTAAACAACAATGCCTCCTGATCAGTTCAAAAAAATTTGGATAGTGTTTGATGGTTTCTTGGTGCAGCTTAAGTATTTTTCTGTAGCTTTTGGATTTTGTTCAGTAGTTTAGCTCTGGAAGTTTTACTAGCTTCCACAGTACTTCAACTGTAAGCATTTTTTCCTCTCCCCATGTATGTGTCCTCTCATCCCCCTCCTACACAGTCCATCCTTGAGCCATTAACCAACTTGCTTTGATTCCCTTTCCTTGCAGTTCAGGACAGTGTCCTTTGAGTAGGTTTCTTTGATTCCGTTGTGTGCCCAGATCATATAGTATTTTGGATAAGAAGGGAAACCTTTTAGAAGGTGCAAGTCCTGCAGCCACAAATTCCAGATGTAGGACCCATATGAATCTTGCTTGGTGTGTCTAGGGCTGTTGTATCTCTGTAGAGACTGTCTCTCATGTAAAAATTTCAGTGCCAGAACAAAAAAATAAGCTGGTGGTCAAAGGCTTGAGAACAGCAGATTCTGTGCTGACCAGATCTTCTGTGCTGCTGTCACTGGAACAGGGTAAAATGGAAGAAAAAAGGAAGGCTGATTATCATCTTGTACTAGAAAAGTTAGCACTGGCTAAGTTGTTGTTGTGTTTTTCGACTTATCCTGGTTAGGGGTCACCACAACGGAACTCCGGTCCGCTAATGTTTGGTAGTGGATTTTTGCGTGCTGAGTTACCAGCCCTGATGCACAGCCTTCAACGAAGGCACGCCCATTCACGCATGCATCCACACAGAAGATGCTCTAGCTGAGAATCAAACGGGACAACACCGGCTAAGATTGCTTGGATTGCTTGGATTACTTTTCCAACTATTTTGTGTGATTGTGAGTGTGGTGTCCACTCTCTGAGCCCCCCCCCCCCAAGAAGGTGCTCTGGTAGTTTCTCATCCTGTAAGTAGCAATCCCACTTGGCCTCCACCAGACAACCCTCAGTGGCCATAGTTTGGTCTCCCTGTTCTCTTAGAAATCTGACCCATGTTGATTGGTAATGCATGATGTTAGTCTTCATTAAGGTTCAACTTCGTTGCGGTATAGTCTTTGCCCAAACACTTCCCACAGCAGGCTGAGTCATTCAACAGGACATTCCTGTTTCCATTCCTCCTTTGGGCTCAGTTCTCCCACCAGTAGCAAAGGAATCTACATCTGGTATGCTGGGACCATCGTCACTGTAGACCTTGCATCTCCCACTCTTAATGGCTTTGGTACTGGTAATATCAAAGTAGTGCCTCTTGGTATGGGTGGATAGTAGGGCTCAGGAGATGAGTGTTGAGACTTCTACTCGGGGAGGTGCCATTTTCAGTGTCTGAGTGTTCTGCGTTCAGTGCCTTGGGCCCAAAGCTCCTGGATTTGGCTTCAGCCCCGAAGGACAGCATGGAGCCATCTGCTTTGGCACCAGGCCTGACCTAGTCAGCACCAAGGTGTTTGGTCCCATGTATTTTGATGGATAATACTGTGCAGGAAGGAGCTGCTCCTAGCTCATTCCCCATTATGCCAGCGGTATTGATTCTATCCTTGGGAACTGTCAGGGTTGAGACCTTAATCTGACCATCATCAAGATTCCTTCAGGACCAAAGTAGATGTTCTTCGTGTTTCACTGTTGCAGTCATTACATTTAGGTAATCTGTTGGCAGTTTGCCCTCAGTCGGCCTGATTAATAAAGTCTTGGGTCCTGCGTCGGTTGCTATCCCTTTAATGTCATTAGGGGAATAAAACATGCAGCCGACATCATTACATCAGTCTTTCTTGCCACGTGGTGCCCAAAGCAGAAGCAGTTTGCAAGTGCTGGACGGCCGACTCCTGAAATTTTCGTTTTCGAGTTTCAGAACCGACGTCTTCAACTAAAAAGCTAAGTACCCGCTGAAACTTTTCTTGCTCCTTACCAATGTCAGTAAAAGTTAATAATTGCATTACTTGTGGGAAGCAAATACCTCATAAGGATTTTCATTTGTACTGTATTCCTTGCCTAGGCCCTGACCACAACGTACCTTGCTGTCGGTTTTGTGCTAAATGTAATCAATGCACTATTAAACGTTGGTATATTTTTGCTTCTAAATATTTTGGCTCGCGCTTTAATTATCCAGAAATGTCGTCGGTTAGCAATCCAACTACCGGAATACCTAAAAAAATGCAAAGAAAAAGACTGAGACAGGCCGTCGAGGTCCAAAACTGACTACGCTTCTCCTAAGCCAGTCGCCAGTTTGCTGGTACTCAGTGAGGGGCTTTCACAGCCCCTGATACCCGCTACTTCTGATTCGCAGGCCTTTACTGAGACCCATTCGGAGTCCAGTATGCCACGAGAGATGCTTCAATTATGGGACCCGCAGATGTCTCTACCTTAGATGGGTCCGGAGCCGCTGTGCAGGCACCGGCTTCTGAGGGTGTTTTTAGACCTACAGATTTGTATATTAGACCGACACCATCTTCAAAACTAAGGCCAAAATCTAAATCTATGTCTAAAAAACCGACATCTGGGCCACATGTGCAGGCCCCTATGCCTAAAAAAAACAAATGATCAAAATGGCTGAAGATTTAATTACTCTGATCTGGGGTAGCCAACCCCCCCCCCCCCTTCTAAGAGGCCTAGGCAAGACATTGATTATGAATCTTCTGAACAGGATTTTAATTCTTCTGACTCTTCTAATGAATAGGATTTGTCTATACCTACTTATGAGGACTCTGATGCAGAAGATTCCATTCCTTCTGCTTCTCCCCCTGAGGATTTTTCTTTTGAGGAAAACTTTACATACCTTAAAGGAACATTTCCACTGGGAAAGTCAGGATTTCTTTGAATCTAAAAAGAGACTTAGGGATTTTCTTCTTCTTCCTCAGCATAGGCCGTTGGCTATATCTCCTGTTCTAAACATTGTTGATGATTTTTCAGAATCTAGTATGGCTCCTGATTCTCTGCCTCCGGCTCCTTGTAAGCCAGACAGATACTACAGGGTTCCTGACTCCCACAAATTTCTTTTCAAAAATCCTATTGCAGATCCTGAAACCATTTCTCAGGGTCCCAAGGGCATTAAGGCCTCTACTGCTAAAAATCCTACCCCTTCTGATAGAGATTCCAGGGCGCTGGATAGATGGGGTAAGAAGGTTTACACTTCGGCAACCTTGGCAATTAGGGCTTTAAACTGTCAATTTCATATGCTTAAATATTAACAGCATATCATGGGACTGCTTAAACAGAAAATTATGTTAATATCTGACTGTGTGGAAAATTAAAGATTTACAGGATTTATTGCATTCAGCTGAACAAGTTGGAAAACATACTTTGCAATGTGGTTTTGATTCTTTGGAGGCCTCTTGCAGGGCTGCTGTAACTGGGTCTGTGCTAAGAAGGCATGCTTGGCTCAAAGAGCAAACTCTGCCTGATCATGCTAAAGCAAAATTGTTGGATGCTCCTTTACAACAGGACCGTCTCTTTGGTAATAAGGCTGAAGAAGTGTTAAAAAAGATGGAAGATAAAGCTAAATCTATGCAAACTGTGAAAGATTTTTTACAAGTGCAACCTCCAAGATTTATAGGCACTGGCCTACTAAGAACTGGTCCTTTCCAGTTCCTTAGGGAGCCACTCAAGTCAAACCCAGACATTCCAAAGGCTCCAGGTTTCCATCACAAGGGACTTTTAGAACAAAACAATGGGGTGCCTCCTCCTCCAAATCTGGAAACAACAAGGCACCTCCCTATGGTAAACAGTCTCAATGACTTCCCTTTACACTTACCAAGCACTTACCTTTTAGCCGCCCCTTTGGGGGAAAACTGGCACTTCATGCAAGAAACTGGCAACTTATAACCCAGGACAAATGGGTTTTAAATATAGTATCCCAGGGATACAGATTTCATTTCCACACGTTGCCAATCCCAAATGGATGGCCAGACCTGCCCTCAAATCAGTGTGCAGAGGCCCAGAAACAAGTGCTGTCCCTCATGAACATGGGGCTATTCAACCAGTACCAGAAGAGGAAAAGGGACAAGGTTTCTATTAAAGACTTTTCCTGGTACCCAGAAAAGACAAATCATGGCGTCCAATTCTGGACTTATCTACTCTAAACACATTTCTGGACATTCCAAAATTCAAGATGCTGACTCTTCAACAGTTACTTCCTATGCTAGGCAAAGATGCCTGGTTGGTAATTCTAGACTTAAGAGGCTTACCTGCATATCCCAATCAGGGAATCTTGCAGAAGATACCTCCGCTGCAAAGCAGGCTACTTGCATTACCAGATGTTCATAGTGTTTCACTGTTGCAGTCATCACTGTATGGTTCTTCCTGCCGGCAGGCAGTCCTCGGTCAGCCAGAATCCCAAAGTCTGGGTCCGGCATCGGCTGTTCAGTCATGCTCCCTGATGTCAGAGCGCCAGGAGTACAAAGCTGCCAGCTGACGCCATGTTCTCCAGTCTTTCTTGCCGTGTGGTGAAAGCAGTTCGTAAGTGCCGGTCGGCTGACTCCTGATATTTTTTCGTGCTTCAGTCCGAAGACTTACTTCTTCTTCTCAATAAGTACCCCGTTGGGTAAACCTTTTTTTCTTGCTCCAGTCCGATGTCAGAAAAAGTTAATAATTGCATTTCTTGTGGGAAGCAAATACCTCATAAGGATTTCCATTCTTACTACATTCCTTGTTTAGGCCCTGACCACGACATAGCTAGTTGTCTGTTTTGTGCTAGATTTAACCAACGTACGATTAAGCGGAGGTACAATTTTGCTTTTCACTACTTTGGTAGGCGATTTAATTATAAAATGTCGTCGAACACGCTTCCAACTACCAGAGTTCACAAACAACGCAAGGATAAGGACAGGCCTCAGAAGTCCAAATCCGACGACATTATACAAACGGAGCCAGCTTCAGGTTTGGCCGTAGTCAGTGAGGCGCTTTCACAGCCCCTGTCAGCCATTTTGGAACCGATAGCCGAAACGGACTCCCACGAGGAGCCAGCTAGGCCTTTGAGCACTTCAGCTGCAGGACCTTCGGACAATGCTCCCTCGGATGGGTCCGGAGGCGCTGTGCAGGTACCGGCTTCTGAGGGGGGTTTCAGGCCTACACAGCTTCTGATAAAGGCAAAACCCAAAGACAAAGACTCCTTCTAAATCTAAGACACCAGCCCAGGCCTCTTCTGATCCGGGACCCAAATCCCAGAAACAGTTACTTAAAGTGGCGGAGGACTTGCCTTGGCCTTTTGTCTGGAGGGGGATGTGAACCCCTAATCATGGTTGGCAAGAGTTGGATTATGAATCTTCTAATCAGACATCTATTTCTTCAGTGTCTTCCTCTAAACAGGAATATTCTTTCCCTCCTTATGAGGATTCTGATGCTGAGGAATCTATTCCATCAGCTTCTCCCCCTGAGGATTTTTCTTTTGGGGAAACTTTACATGACATGAGGGAACATTTTCACTGGGAGGGACAGGAGTACTCTGAATCTAAGAGAAGGCTCGGGGATTTCCTTCTTCCCCAACATAGACCCCTGGCTATTCCTCCCATTTTGGATATTGTGGATGATGCCTTTTTCTGAGGATAATTTAACTCCTGACTCCTTTCCTCCAGCCCCTGCTAAGCCCGACAGATATTACAGGGTCCCTGACTCCCACCAGTTCCTTTACAAAAATCCTACTGCTGATCCAGAAACCATTTCTCAGGGTCCTAAGCTGCCTTTGCTAAAAACCCTATTCCGACAGATAAGGATTCCAGGGCTTTGGAGAGATGGGGCAAAAAGGTGTATACTTCTGCTACTTTATCGATTTAAAGCTTTAAATTGCTAATTTCATATGCTAAAATATCAGCAATTTCTACTGTCTGTTATGAAACAAAAGTTAGGTACCATTTCTGCATGTGCAGATAATAAGGAATTACATGATTTGATGCATGCTACTGAGCAAGTGGGGAAGCATGGTTTACACTGTGGTTTTGATGCCTTGGAGGCTTCTTGCAGGGCAGCTGCCTCTGGCACAGTTATTAGAAGACATGCTTGGTTAAAGGAACAAAACTTATCTGATCAAGTGAAAGCAAAGTTACTGGATGCTCCTGTTCAGCATAGTGTTTTGTTTGGGTCTAAGGCTGAAGAGGTGATAAAGAAAATGGAGGATAAGGCAAAATCCATGCAAACGGTTAAGGATTTCTTACAAGTTCAGCCCCCTAGATTTAGCAGAAATTGGCCAACAAAAAATTGGTCTTTTCCCAGCTCGGACAGGTCTCAGAGGGGTAGATATAGGCGCACCAGAGGGAGGCCTCAAACACAGACCTCTTACAGACCTAGACAATGGAGTGCTTTCTCCTCCAGAGGGTGGAGAGGACAGACCTCAGTCAAATAGAAAACAGGCTCAATGACTCCCCCTGCATGGCTCCAGAAACTTCTCTCCTGGAAGCCCCTCTAGGAAGAAAACTCTCTCTTTTTCAACAAAATTGGACTTGCATAACCCAAGACAAGTGGGTTCTGGATGTAGTTTCAAGAGGTTACAAATTCCACTTTCATACCTTGCCAAAACCAGATGGATGGCCAGACCTACCAAAACACCAGTGTTCCGAGGCATTAAACCAGGTGGGATCCCTCATGGCTATGAGGGCCATATAACTGGTTCCACAATCAGAGACTGGGCAAGGCTTTTACTCAAGGCTCTTTCTAGTTCCCAGAAAGCAAAACTCATGGAGACCCATCCTGGATCTGTCTTAAATACTTTCCTGGAGATACCAAAGTTCAAGATGCTTACTCTGCAGCAGCTCCTGCCAATGTTGAGCAAAAATGCATGGATGGTGACATTGGATTTAAAGGAGGCTTACCTACACATCCCTATCAGACAGGAGTGCAGAAAATATCTCCGGTTCAAGGCCGGCTCGAAACAGTACCAATTCTGTGCGCTACCCTTTGGCTTGTCTACTGCGCCCAGGGTCTCCACCAAGTGCTTGGCACCAGTAGTAGCTTATTGCAGACTCAAGGGTATTCAAATTTACCCTTATCTGGACGACTGCCTTATTCAAGCAGACAGCAAGGATGTTTTTCTCCAGCACTTGGAATTTGTTCAAAATCTTCTCGAGTATCTGGGATTCACTGTGAACATAGTCAAATTTGACCCCCACACAACAGATAACTTTTCTGGGTGCTCTTTTAAACACAACAACCCAGATGGCATTCCTGACATCTGAAAAACAACTACAGCTGGCTTCCACTTTCAAAACCTTGGCTTCTATAACTCAGCTAACTGCAAGGAAATTCCTGCAGGCTTTGGGTTACATGGCCTCCTGCATCCTTCTCATACCAAATGCAAGAACTACGTATGAGAAAAATACAATGGTACCTAAATAGTGTATGGTCCAGCATTGCCACAGTCTAGACACACAGATTGCTGTCTTGCCTTGCCTACAAAAGGAATTCCATTGGTGGACCATGGCATGTCTTCACAACAAAGGCAAAGCCTTCAGTCTTCCTCCAGCCAGCCAAGTGTTAACCACGGAAGCCTCGGATTACGCATGGGGAGTCCACTTGCAGGGAAAGGGTCTGCAAGGTTTTTGGACAGAGGATCAGAAGCACCTACATATCAATTTAAAAGGGATGTTAGCTGTTCAGAATGCCCTCTTAGCTTTCAGGAATCTTCTACAACCGGACAACTACTGATACAAGCAGACAACACCACAGTTATGTGGTACATAAACAAGCAGGGGGGGCTCACATTCCTACCCCTTTTGCAGACTAGCCATGACTCTATGGAACACAGCTCTAGCTTGCAAAGTGGATCTACAAGCTCAGTTCCTGCCAGGGAAACAAAATACTCTGGCAGACAGCCTGAGCAGGAACCTGTCAGACCTACACGAGTGGATGCTAGACACTCACATATTCAAGACGATTACAGAAGCCTGGGGCTACCCGGACATAGATCTATTTGCATCCCCCCTCAACCACCAGTTAGATTTTTTGCACAAGGAGTTTTCACAAGCTAGCATGGAAAGTGGATGCACTATCATTCAGTTGGAAAAACCTCAAGGGGTATGCCTTTCCACCACTACCTCTTCTACCATGGGTGTTATTAAAGATCAAGCAGGACAAGCCCAAGATGATGATTTTACTGGACCCAAATTGGCCTCATCAATTTTGGTACTCAACACTGAAGAATCTCAGGAGCCACCTTGGATTTTCCCTCAGATTCCCAATCTTTTGTCCCAACACCAGGGCCAGGTTCTGCACTCTCATGTCAAAACTCTCAGCCTGGCGAATTCAGGATCTGTGATTAATCCTTCCCTTCCCAAACAGGTCATGGATGTTATCTTAGAAGCCAGACGGCCTAGCACTAGAAAATCTTATGCAGGTAAATGGAAGAGATTTTGCACCTGGATGCATGCTCAGGATTTGGATCCTCTCATTCCTAATATCCCACTGATTTTGCTTTACCTAACAGACATGCTACATAAGGGTTTATCCTTCTCCTCCATAAAAATTCATGCCTCCACTATCTCTGCACATTACAATACAGACCCTCCAGTCTTTTCGCATCCACTTATGAAACAATATCTCCGAGGAGCAAAGAATTTAAGGCCCCCCTAGGACACCACCCATACCTGCCTGGGACCTCAACTACGTTCTGGAAAAACTCACTCTGCCTCCTTTTGAGCCTGCTGCCACAACTGATATTAAGTATTTATCGTGGAAGACATCTATCCTACTGGCTTTGACTTCAGCCAGGAGAGTCTCGGAGTTACAAGCACTCATGGCTGTGGAACTTTACATTATTTTTCGATAGGGTGTCTTTAAGGACTAATCCTACTTTCATGCCTAAAGTGGTTTCCAAAGTGGCTTTAAATCAAACTATTCACCTGCCAACTTTTTTCACTAATCCACAAAATAAGGGGGAAAGGATCTTGCATTCCTTGGATGTACACAGACAACTTCGTTTTTACCAGGACAGAACCAAGGATATCAGGAAAACAGAGCAACTGTTTGTTTCTTATGCAAAAACTCCCAAGGCAAAGCCATTTCAAAACAGACCATTTCTAAATGGATTGCTCATGGACTCAGATTTTGTTACTCTCATCATGGAAAGCAAATCCCAGGAAAAATTAGGACTCACTCTACCAGAGCTGCTGCTACTTCAGCTGCCTTTCTCAGGGGAGTACCTATCAAAGATATTTTGGAAGCTGCAACTTAGAGTTCAGTGCATACTTAAGCACTATAATCTCCCTCTTTTTAAGTCTAGGGCAGGCTTTGCTTCTGCAGTCTTGTAGGGCCTTCTAGCCACCCCTTCTTCTCTATAACCACCACCCCTTATCTCAGCTTTGTGATTCAACCCTACAGTGATGACTGCAACAGTGAAACACGATGAACATAGTACAGTTGTGTACACTTACCATAAATGTAGATGTTAGAGTGTCTTCACTGTTGCAGT
Source organism: Protopterus annectens (assembly GCF_019279795.1). Lineage (NCBI taxonomy): Eukaryota > Metazoa > Chordata > Ceratodontiformes > Protopteridae > Protopterus > Protopterus annectens. Next base: position 20,641,290 of record NC_056725.1, on the reverse strand, counting down.
CTGGGTTACCCTCCCTCCTGTCCCGTCTTATACTTTCACTAGTGTACTTACCTACTTCACCTTTCTTCTGAGGTGTATTTGCTACAGGCTATGGGGTTTGTGGTATGTTATTTGTTGGTTTTTACTATTAGCCTTCATTTTTAGGCACCTGACATCTGGGGCAAGAAAAACTGGAGAACATGGCGTCGGCTGGCAGCTTTGTACTCCTGGTGCTCTGACGTCAGGGAGCATGACTGAACAGACGACGCTGGACCCAGACTTTGGGATTCTGGCCGACCGAGGACTGCCTGCTGGCGGGAAGAACCCTACCTACAGTGATGACTGAAACAGTGAAAATACTCGAACATCTACATTTATGGTAAGTGTACACAACTGTACTTTCTCTGCACTGCCCTTTGGCTTATCTGCTGTGCCCAGGGTCTTTACAAAGTGCCTGGCTCCAGTAATTGCATTTTGCAGGGAAATATTCAAATATATCCATACATGGACAATTGTCTAATTCAGGCAGAAAACAGGGACTTTCTTCTAAAACATCTGGTGTTTGTAAAAAAAAAAAAAAAAAAAAAGGCTCTAACTTGTCTAGGATACACCATAAACGAAAAGAATCACAACTGGTGCCCTCTCAAAAAATTACATTCCTGGGTGCAAGCTTGAATACAACTGCCCAGATGGCTTACCTTACGCCAGAAAAGCAAATTCATTTGATAGCAGGGTTTTTGTGGCCACCTCTTTGAAATAAGTTATCTGCAAGACAAATTCCGCAAGCCTTGGGGTTCATGGTCTCCTGCATTCTTCTAATTCCATATGCAAGACTGCATATGAGGAAACTTCAGTGGTACTTAAAATGTTTATGGAATCAACATTGTCACAGCCTGGAAACAATGATTCCTATCATACCTTGCCTGCAACTAGAGTTTCTATGGTGGGCAGAGGCCTGCCACCAAAACAAGGGACTGCCATTCACTCCACCCCCTGCCACCCAAACCCTAACTACAGACCCATCAGACTATGCTTGGGGGCTCATCTGGCAGGGAAGTGCATTTAGGGCAAATGGTGCCCAAATCAAATGCACCTTCATATCAATCAAAAAGAAATGCTAGCTGTACATAATGCACTGGCAGCCTTCAAAGGCTACCTTCATCCAGGACAATTAATGATAAAGACAGGCAACACCACAGTTGTGTGGTACATAAACAAGCAGGGGGGGTACACACTCCTACTCCCTTTGCAGACTAGCCATGGCATTGTGGAACACCGCCTTGACATACTAAATACAACTACATGCTCAATTCCTGCCAGGAAAGCTGAATACTCTGGCAGGCGAACTAAGCAGAAATCTCATGGACCCACACGAATGGAAACTGGAACCATGGATTTTCAACATGTTGACACGCAAATGGGGGAGTCCAGACATAGATCTTTTTGCCTCACCCAAGAACTATCAGTTGGACAAATTCTGCACAAGAACTCGTCACAAAAAAAGCCTGGAAAGTGGATGCTCTATCAGTCTATGCTTTTCCTCCCTCTGCCTCTGCTCTCCAAAGTTCTAGTAAAAGTCAAACAGGACAAACCAAAAATTATTTTGATAGCTCCAGACTGGCCTTGCCAACACTGGTACCCACTCCTGCGCAATGTGGCACACTTTCCACCATGGCACCTTCCTCCGACACTTTACTTACTGTCTCAGCAGAACAATCAAATTCTGCACACTCGGCTCCAAACTGCAGCATGGCTAATCACCTAAATTCACCCCTAGCATCCCTCGGCAAACCTGTGAAGGATGTCATTTTGGAGGCAAGAAGGCCTAGTACTAGAAAATCTTATGATGACAAATGGAAAAGATTCTGTGCCTGGAATCAATTACAAGGGATAAAGCACAGCAGTGCCCAATATTCCTCAGATTTTACAATACTTAACTGAGATGCTTCACAAGAGCCTGTCCTTTTCTTCCATAAAAATCCATGCCTCAGCCATTTCAGCTCATTACAACACAGAACCTCCCCTCTTCTCTCATCCTTTGCTAAAACAGTGTCTGAGGGGCCAAAAACTTAAGACCACCCAGGAGAGCTCCAACCCCTGCCTGGGACCTAAATTTTGTATTGGAAAAACTCACTCTCCCTCCTTTCGAGCCAGCTGCTACTGCAGACTTAGAATTTCTCTCCTGGAAAACCGCTTTCCTTTTAGCAGTCACTTCAGCTAGACGGATTTCCAAATTACAGACTCTTATGGCAGTGGAGCCTTTCATTATTTTTCATGCGGACAGGGTGTCTCTCAGGACCAATCCATCCTTAATGCCTAAGGTGGTATCCAGTGTGGCTCTTAATCAGACCATTCAGTTGCCAACTTTCTTTCCCAATCCACAGAACAAGAGGGAGCAGATTCTGCATTCATTGGATGCACACAGACAACTTAGATTTTACTTAAAGAGGACAAAATCTCTACGAAAATCTGAACAACTACTGGTGGCATTTGCTGCAGGGGCAGAGGGAAAGGTTATTTCAAAGCAGACTATTTCCAAATGGAGAAGCCATTGTATTTGTTTCTGCTATATGTACCATGGTAAACCTATCCCCCAGGGGATCAGATCTCATTCCACCAGGGCTGCATCTACTTCTGCAGCCTTTCTCAGAGGGGTTCCTACCAGAGGCGTTCTAGAAGCTGCTACCTGGAGCTCAGTTCGTACGTTCACCAAACATTGCCATTTACCCTTCTTCTCTAAATCCAGAGCTGGCTTTGCCTCTGCTGTCCTACAGGGCCTTATAGCTGGTCCTAATGCTGTATAAATCCATCCTCCCAACCATAGCTTTGGGAATCTACCCAAATATAATGACTGCAACAGTGAAACACGAAGAACATAGTACAGTTGTGTACACTTGCCATAAATGTAGATGTTAGTGTATTCACTGTTGCAGTCCTGGTTACCCTCCCTCCAACCCCCTGTTTTTCTCTTACTATACCTCTACTTTCCTTTACTATGCTTAAAAGCCTTTTTGGTGTATTTGCTTTTGTTTGGAGGTATATTTTTGTGTTTTTAATTACTTAAATATTTGGCTCCCCTTTTGGGGGGCACCTAACAGTTGTGTACACTTACCATAAATGTAGATGTTAGTGTATTCACTGTTGCAGTCCTGGTTACCCTCCCTCCAACCCCGTTTTTCTCTTACTATACCTCTACTTTCCTTTACTATGCTTAAAAGCCTTTTGGTGTATTTGCTTTTGTTTGGAGGTATATTTTTGTGTTTTTAATTACTTAAATATTTGGCTCCCCTTTTGGGGGGCACCTGACATCTGGGGCAAGAAAAACTAATGTAATGGCATCGGCTGCATGTTTTATTCCCCTGACGACCTGACGTCATGGAAGAAGGGACAGCAACTGACACAGGACCCAAGACTTTGTTAATCAGGCCGACTGAGGACAACCTGCCAGCAGATTACCCAAATGTAATGATTGCAACAGTGAATACACTCAAACATCTACATTTATGGTAAGTGTACACAACTATATTTTTTAGATTAGTCCTGATGATATATGGAGGTCACTATTCCCATAAAAGTTCCAATGAAGAGACTCCTGTCAAGGCCTGCTTTCTTTTTTTTATGGTGGTGGGTTTGGCATAATTGTTACGGTCTTCACCTTATAGACACAAGATACCAGGTTTGATTCTGACTACAGGTTATTGGCTAGGATTAAAATGGCCCTTCAGGGCAGTTTGTCTGGTGTTCACCTATGAATCTATTACAGCCCCCTGATGAAGAGGATGGATAAGAAGAATCACTTGGAGTCTTCCACTCTGGATTCGGGTCTGGGCAAAGGGGAAGGTTCCCTAGTATCCCTTCAAAGGAAGGGATCCTTTAGTGAGATCCTGGAAATGATGGGACAGGGCTTTTGACCAGTTAACTGCACCTTCCCTAAGGAGCAGATATTGTAGGGGGCCGACAACTCCTCTTTCTCCACACATGATGACGCTTCCACCAGATAAACTTATGGACTTGGTCTGCAGCAATTTAAGGAAAGAGACAGCTGTAGCAGAGGCCTAGCTCCAAAAAAAACAGACAGGGTGATCCATATACTCCCAAAGAAAGAACCTGTTGGAGAAAGATTCTTTTGTTGTTTCTGCTGTAGTGGATGCAGCTATGAAGGAGGACATCCCAAGGGACACATAAGCACTTTGAGATGATGGATAGGCTTGGGATGTGGGTATATGTCTAATATGTTTGTGGTAAGAGATCTAAAGTACCATGGCAAATGTGTTTTCAGAGAACAAGTTTGGACAAAAATGTAGCCAAAAGTCTGAATGGGCTGACAGCTGGAGAGCTCCAGTCTGAAATGGAGTACAAGCTGGTTACAGTGAGTACCATGTTCCATCTCTCACTTAGTGTAAAAAACATATGAAGAAGAAGGATCAGCCAGAGCCACAGAGGCAGATCTGACCATGAGAAGACAAGCCTGGTTTTTTCCAGACCACTTCGCAAGATACGTGTGCAAATGCTCCCTTTGTTGGCAATTCCATATTTAGGCAACCAGTGAAAGATTAATTTCTTTCTGTGAGCAAGAAGTTAAGATGCTCATTGCTGTGTTGCCCCATGAAGGACCTTTCAGTGTGATCAGAAAGGGGTCGGGAACTTTTCGTGTCACTGATAGCAACAGCCCCAATACAGACAACAACAGGACAGGGGTTCCTGAGGCAGAGCGAAATATTTGTCTACATGATGTCCCAGAGGGGGAGATATGGTTCCAGTAATCAGGGCACTATGGGATACTTTCATGTCTTTTGTCCCTACAACTCCTGAAGGTTTTTCAGCTGTTACACTCTGGATGCAGTCAGGGGAT